>NW_026779364.1:0-113620 GCF_030144855.1 Hypanus sabinus | reverse complement strand
ACTCCTCGTCCCGTCACTCCTCTTCCTCCCAAACCCCTCACCCGCCTCCCCAAAACCCTCATGTATATATGTATGTGTGAATATCTGAGATATACACATTAGTTTATTCAATGACAACACGATGTGAATTAAAACATATATGCAATGCCCAAGACTATATAAAACACAAATTAAAATGCTGTTAGTGCAATCAATAAGACACTCGATCCCGGGATTGTATCCATGGTTGCAATCTTCGCCAGAGATTCTGTGTGCGACAGTGGCCATTGTAAGTCAATGTCTCACTCCATCCCTGGCGGGCACATTAACCAAGGATTCGCCCATTTTAAATCAGCGCGTCCCTCCCTCTCTTGTGCTCACTTCCACCAAAGCCGCCACTCCCTCCCCAGCGGCCATTTCAAGTGAAGCGTCGGACATCCCACCTCACCCGGTAATTTCCGGAAGTCTCCTGCCTGTTGATAGCGGCTCCCTGACGCCCGCTAATTATGTACAGTATCCCGGAAATCGACGAGAGAGAGAGAGAGAGTGAGAGTGAGAGAGAACCATGGCAGAGTGTTCCAAAGCAAGAAAATACAAAACGTACTTCACCCCAGACTACACTGCAGTGTTCCCCTGCCTAATAGAGGTCAAAAATACTGACAGTGCTGCTCGCTGCACGTCCGCAACAGTGATTTTCTATTGCCCATGGTGGGTTAAATCACTGCTGAAGTGAGTTTAACAGGTGTCATTCGTTCATTAGCATAGCTAACGTTATTTAAACTAACTGGCCAGCTGCGAAGGAGCTACTCTGTTGCAGACATCCCAGCTTTCCCGGGAATACCGGGATTTTCCTGCATATTGATGGCGCTACCTCCCTGAAATGTACTTTTGCAGAGTGGGATTAATTTAATTCAACGAGTCCTTCGGTCCTTCTCCGCCGTTCATTTTATCCAAGGCGTCGCTCCCTCCTTGGTCCCGTTTCAACCCGGCCGAACGGGATGTCCTTCAGTCAGCACATCTCTCCCTTTTCATCAACAAAATTAACGATGCTGACGGCCGTTTTAAATCGACGTCTCACCTCCTCCCTTCCCGGCGCTCACTTTCAACAAGACATCACAACCGGAAACTGCCCCGTCAGACAGTTTAAGCGTAGGAGCGGCCATTTTATGTCAGAGCAATAGATCATTTTACATCGACCCATTACCCCCTCTCTCTTCACAATCAGCCACTGACTCCATTTCGGCCATTTTATCCGGTGTGACTCTCCCGCTCTGTTGTCTGTCCATCACTCTCTCCCCGTCGGCCATTGTAACAAAGGAATCAAGGACTATTTTAGATCTGGCCGCCTCTCCCTCTAACTTGTCACCTCCTGGTGCACATTTTCTCTCGGTGCATCCCTCCCTCCCTCCCTGGAAACCATTTTCAAAGCGCGCCTCACTGCCTCCCTATTGACAATGTTATATCGGGGCGTCACTCTCCCGCTGGTATTAATTTTCTATTCTGGTTTTAATCCGGAAACCTATTTTTAATCTGCACATAACTCCTGGTGTTAACTCCCTCCCCCCGTGATAATTTTCAGTCAGTGCACAATCCCCACCCTGTCGGTCATTTTAACTCTGCCTGTCTCTCCCACTCCCTTGTCAGTGTATCACTCCCTCTCTGCCGGTCATGAGGAACAAGGTGACCGCGGCCAACTTAATTCCGCCCATCGCCCCCGCCATGGGCCCATTGTCACGCAGCCCATCACTTTCTCCCTGGAGACCATTTTCAGTCAACCTTTCACTCCCTCCCTAGTGACCATTCTAAATCCTTCTGTCGTTCCCTCCTTATTCACCGTTTTCAGTCAGGAGCCCCTCGCAGGACAGACATTCTCGACCACCCTCCACTCGATTGCGCAGACTGTTTATCACAAATAATAAATATATCCCAAACGATAGAGACCGATCCGACATCCTCATCTCCGAATCCTGCGCGTCATCACTCCGAGTGTCGTGGAGAGAGGAGGATACAGACACCAGGAAACGTGTGCGGTATTATTCCCGCTGTCGACACAGAGAACCGACACCGTGCGCGGTAAAATTTTCCGTGTGGAGACAAAGGTCGGGAACCGTGCCTGGCAAAATATCCAGTTTGGGATATGGAGACCGGGAACCGTGTACGTGTGTGCCACCTGGACACCGGGAACCAGGCGTAATGAATGACCCCGTGTTGGGACACTGAAACCATAAACCTCTCTCTCATGCACCCCACCCCATTTGCAGGAAGACCTGCCGAAGGTCCTTCCTTTCGATCGTATCCGCAGTCTCCGCCAGAAGTGAGAGCCTCGTCAGTTTTACAAAGTCGTCAACATCCTCACGACCCTCGACTTTCCTTGTAACTAATAAACCATCGGCGTTCTCGTCAAATTCCCTAAACGCAGCCCTGCGTTCTGTCAAACACGGAATTCAGGAGTGCCCGGAATTTCCAGGTTCAAGAGACACGTTGGAAATGAACTGGAAGGGGTGCCATTGGGAGTCAGATGGTGGCAGTGAATAGGAAGGGGTGGAGCCCAGTTGAAATGTTCGGACGATGGAAACGAATGGGTAGGGCTGCGTCCCGTTAGGAATGAGGAGAGTTTGAGTGAATGGGAAGGGGTGTGTGCGGAGGGATATTTACTCTGCGTCTGACCCCGGTTTGTGTGATGGGACGGTATAGAGGGAGATTCACTCTTTGTCTGACCCCGGAATTGTGTGATGGGACGGTGTGGAGGGAGATTCACTCTGTGTCTGACCCCGGGAGTATGTGATGGGACGGTGTGGAGGGAGATTCACTCTGTGTCTGACCCCGGTATTTCATCCCCAGTCCCTCTCGTACTAGGGAGTTTAGTGGTGTCACGTCTGATATTACAGTCGATTTTAACTGTCTCCCGGGGGGTTGGGCCGAGAGGGTGTCAGTTAGCCAGGAAGGGGTTTTGGTGGAGATGAGATCCTGGGCATCCGACCTCCCTCAGCCTCGAGCTGAGACGCGACTGTGTCAGTGTGAGGAGCTCCGACCCCCGTTGCAGTGCAGAGGGTGCGGGGGCAGCAGAAAACTCAGATAAAACTGGCACTTTTAAGAACTTTAAAAGTGGATAACTCTCCGGGTCCTGACAGAATATTCCCCAGGACCTTGAGGGAAGTTTGTGTAGATATAGCAGGAGCCCTGACGGAGATCATTCAGATGTCAATAGAAACGGGGATTGTGCCGGAGGATTGGCGTATTGCTCATGTGGTTCCATTGTTTAAAAAGGGTTCTAGAAGTAAGCCTAGCAATTATAGACCTGTCAGTTTGACATCAGTGGTGGGTAAATTAATGGAAAGTATTCTTAGAGATAGTATTTATAATTATCTGGATAGACAGGATCTGATTAGGAGTAGCCAGCATGGATTTGTGCGTGGAAGGTCATGTTTGACAAACCTTATTGAATTTTTTGAAGACGTTACGAGGAATGATGACGAGGGTGATGCAGTGGATGTAGTCTGTATGGACTTCAGCAAGGCCTTTGCAAAGTTCCACATGGAAGGTTAGTTAAGAAGGTTCAGTCGTTAGGTATTAATGCTGGAGTAATAAAATGGATTCAACAGTGGCTAGATGGGAGATGCCAGAGAGCAGTGGTGGATAATTGTTTATCGGGATGGAGGCCGGTGACTAGCGGGGTTCCTCGGGGATCTGTTTTGGGCCCAGTGTTGTTTGTAATATACATAAATGATCTGGATGATGGAGTGGTAAATTGGATTAGTAAATAGGCCGATGATACCAAGGTAGGAGGTGTTGTGGAAAATGAGATGGGTTTTCAAAGCTTGCAGGGAGATTTATGCCGGTTAGAAGTATGGGCTGAACGTTGGCAGATGGAGTTTAATGCTGAGAAGTGTGAGGTTCTACATTTCGGCAGGATTAATCCAAATAGAACATACAGGGTAAATGGTAGGGCATGGAGGAATGCAGTGGAACAGCGATATCTTGGAATAACAGTGCATAGTTCCCTGAAGGTGGAGTCAAATGCAGATAGGGTGGTGAAGAAGGTTTTTGGAACGCTGGCCTTTATAAATCAAAGCATTGAGTACAGAAGTTGGGATGTAATGTTAAAATTGTACAAGACATTGGTAAAGCCAAATTTGGAATATTGTGTACAGTTCTGTTCAGCGAATTATAGGAAAGATATCAATAAATTAGAGAGAGTGCAGAAACGATTTACTAGGATGTTACCTGGGTTTCAGCACTTAAGTTACAGAGAAAGGGTGAACAAGTTAGGTCTCTATTCTTTGGAGCGTAGAAGGTTGAGGGGGGATTTGATCTAGGTATTTAAAATTTTGAGAGGGATAGATAGATTTGACGTGAATAGGTTGTTTCCATTGAGAGTAGGGGAGATTCGAACGAGAAGACCTGATTTGACAGTTAGGGGGCAAAAGTTTAAGGGAAACACGAGGGTTTTTTTCTTTACTCAGAGAGTGATAGCTGTGTGGAATGAGCTTCTTGTAGAAGTAGTAGAGGCCAGTGTATGGACAGGAAAGGAGTGGAGGGTTATGGGCTGAGAGCGGGTAGGTGGGACTAGGTGAGTTTAAGAGTTTGGCACGGACTAGGAGGGCCGAGATGGCCTGTTTCCGTGCTATGATTGTTACATGGTTATATGGTTATAAAACTCAATCCGACACCAAGACAGGAAGTTACAGCAGTTTATTGATTTCATCATGACAAATGCAAATTAAACAATGTATGAGCTTCTGACGTGCGGGAATAAATAAGCTGTTCCCGATTCATTTACGGTCACACACAATTAACTGTTCGGAGACAAGGAGTGACAGGTTAAATATTCAGACACGTCTTTCACCGTCACTCTGTATCGGGGAACCGATGATAATAAAATCACACTTTCGAGCCGTATTAGAGATCGCTGCAGATCCAGGGTCACTGCCGAGGTATTTGTCTATTTAACATCATTATATCTGCCAGACTGTGAATATACCGCCCTCAGCAAAGGGAGTAAAGAGATTCTCTCCCGGGATATCCCACCCCGGGACACGTGTCCCGGACTGAGCCCCGGATCACGGGCTCTTCCTGTCTGTGTAATTCCGCCGGGTCTCACGTGGGGGAGTCTCGAACCCGCACATCCGGCGGAAGCTGCGCCGCCGAACAGCAGGCGGAAATACGGGATGGCTTCCGATGTCACTGAGCTCGAGACTGGAGTCGGTTCCATTAAAACCGTTGGGAATTAACCCCGGCGCCCGGCCATTAAAGGTAAAGGCGGGAGTTAAAGGGGAGGGGGAATTAAAGGGGAGTGCGGGGAATCTGCCAATATATCCCCATCCCGCTGGCGCGGATGTTCACAGTCCACTCTCAGTCCCGGTCTGGGTTCCTGCAGAGATCTCAGTTCCGTCTCCCCTGTCCGACTGAATCCATTCTCCCCCAGCCTGAAACAGATGGAAGAATAAAGATGAAATAAACAGATTACACGACAGAGTCAGTAACAGGGGACCGGGTTAATGTTTCAACACTCACAGACAAATATCACCAAAAAACCCGCGGATCCACTGATATTTTATCACATTGAACAGTAACACAAACACTCACCAGATCCGCTCCAGTCTCGGGAGGGTCAGTATGAGGCGGCGCAGAGCGGGGACAGATCGGTCTGTCAGCGAGTTGAATACCAGGTCCAGCTCCGTCAGTGATGGGTTTGTTCTGAGAGCGGAGACGAGATCCTCGGCACCAAAATCTGTGAGACCGACACACCACAGCCTGGAGATGAGAGAGAGAGTGAGGGTGAAGGACACAGAGAGACAGGAGACGGTGCAAATCCCCAGTATTTATCAGTGACACAATTACTGATCACATGACTGTTCAGTGTCAGACACCCAGTGACTGTAAACACAATCTCCCACAGTCTGGTACTTACCGCAGTGTCTGTATTTTACACACCGGGTTCCTCAGAGCCGCAGACACCAGTTTCACTCCTGAATCTCCCAGTTCATTATGACTCAGGTCCAGCTCTGTCAGTGATGGGTTTGTACTGAGAGCGGAGGCGAGAGGCTCGGCACCAGAATCTGTGAGACCGACTTCCCACAGCCTGGAGATGAGAGAGAGAGTGAGGGTGACGGACACAGAGAGACAGGAGACGGCACAAATCCCCAGTGTTTATCAGTAACACAATTACTGATCACATTAATGTTCAGTGTCAGACACCCAGTGACTGTAAACACAATCTCCCATAGTCTGGTACTTACCACAGTTTCTGTATTTTACACTCCGGGTTCCTCAGAGACTCAGACACCAGTTTCACTCCTGAATCTCCCAATTTATTATAACAGAGTCTAAACACAAACAAACAAATTGATGAACAAAGTGAATCAGACCGTAGGTTTGCGGGAATTTCTCTCACTCGGATATTTCAGGAAACATTAAACCCTTCAGCAAATCACTGACCGGAGTTCCCATCAGCTTCAGGGTATTCGTCAAATGTCAGTAGTCTGTCGATGTGACCCTGTAAACTCCACATATTCTGTCCCATTCCCGATGGAGAGAAAAGTGTTCCTGACCGAAATGCAGAAATGTCAATGCAACACAGTGAAATAGACCCACCCGAGCTAAAGGGATGGGGAAGAGAGATCCCACAGGATGAAGGGGGATGGGGAACAGAAATCCCACAGGATGTTAGGACATGGAACACAGGACCCAAAGGAGGAAGAGGGGTGGGGAGGAGAGATCCCACAGGATGAAAGGCGGTGGGGAAAACAAATCCCACAGGTGGAAAGAGAATGTGGAAAAGAGATCCGACAGGAAGAGGAGAGTCGGGAAGGAGTTCATACAGGAGGAAGGGAGATAGGGAAGAGAGATCCCACAAGAGGAAAGTGTATGGGGAAGGGAATCCCACAGGATGAAGGGGGATGAGGAAGACTGATCCAAAAGCTGTAATTTGATGGGGAAGAGAGAGCCCACAGCAGGAAGGGGGATGGGGAAGAGACATCCCACAGGAGGATCGAGAATGGTGAAGAGAGATCAGACAGGAGGTTGGGGGATCAGTAGGAGAGGACCCACGGGAAGAAGCATGGGGAGGAGAGATCCCACAGGAAGACGGGTGATGGGGAAGAGTGAGGGCAGATGAAGAAGGGAGATGTGGAAGAGAGATCACACAGGAGGAAGGGGTTGGGGAAGAGGAACCCACAGTAGGTTGATGGGGAACAGAGATCCCACAGGAGAAAGGGAGATGGGGAGAGGGATCCCACCGGAGGAAGGGGGATGGGGAAGAGAAATCCCACAGGAATAAGGGGATGTGGAGGAGAGGTCCCACAGGCGGAAGGGGGATGGGGAAGAGAGATCCCACAGGCGGAAGGAGGATGGGGTAGAGTGAGGGCAGATGAAGAAGGGAGATGTAGAAGAGAGATCACACAGGAGGAAGGGATTGGGGAAGGGAGAACCTACAGCAGGAAATTGATGTGGAAGAGAGATCCCTTAGGAGGAAGCTGGATGGGAACAGAGGCCCCACAGGAGGAAGTGGGTTGGGAGCATAGGCCCCACAGGAGGAAGGGGAATGGGGAATAGTGATCCCACAGGAGGATGTGGTGTGGTGTAGAGAGTTCTCACAGGAGGATGGGGGATGGGTTGAGAGATCCAACAGGAAGAAGGAAGATGGGGATGAGACATCCAACAGGATGAAGAGGGTGGGGTAAAGCCATCCCACAGGAGGATTAGGGAAATGTAATAGCGAACCCACAGGAGGATTAGGGAAATGTAATAGCGAACCCACAGGAGAAATGGAGATGGGGACTTGATCCCAAAGAATGGAAGAGGGATTTGGATGAGAGGTCCCACAGGAGGATTCCAAGAGTAAACGATAATCCTACAAGACGAGAGGATGCAGAAAATATTTGGACGTGTGTGTTGGGTCTGAACAGAGGCGCAGAGGAGTTGCGCCCTCTCTCTCTGCGTATCTGGAACTGAGCAAAGTCACACACGGGGAAGGGCAGGGGAGGACAATCTCACAATGGTATTTATTTCCTTCTCACTGGGACAGTCTGCTGACGGTCTTTTGTCCCTCACCGGGAAGGGGGTGTGAATCTCTGACCCACCTGCTACAGTCAGTGTCGGTCTGGGTGTCAGTGACAGTGAGAAGGAACATTGTCAATGGACGTGTCACAGGCAGCGAGAAACACGGGTATTCCTGTGATTTATACCAGTAAACTAATGATTGTTGTTCACTGATCTGATGAAGTCTCCAACATCTCCTTAGAAGGAACCACAGAACACTACCAATCCCCTGGGCATTTGTCACAAGTCTTCTTAATCTGATTTAGTACAAATTTACCGAAATTCCTTTACATTGAAACAACACAATGAGGCAGTTTCACAGTTCAGAGTGAGAGATAAATCAAGTTACCTCAGCTTCTGGCACTTGTGCAGCCCGGGTCCCAGCTGCTGGATTCCTTCACACTGAATGTGACAGCCCGTCAGATCGAGGTGTTTTATTGTATCACAGAATCCGATGGCATGAGACAGGACCGCACAGTCAATCGGGGTCAGTGTCATTCCACTGAATGAAAGTGTTTCCACAGATCCCAGTGTTTCCTGAGCCAGCCCACGATTCTGAGACTCAAACAGGTAGTGCAATGTGTTCAGGAGGCTCCTTTTACGAGCTTCAGTCCCAGTGTTTGCAGTCCGGTGCTTAACCTCCTCCTTCACCCAGTCAATCACCCGGCAGGATGTTTCATGAAGAAATGGACCCAGAAACTCCTCCAGGCCCCGAGTTGACATTGGGTCGCAGAGACCAGCAAGAAAACGGAGAAATACCTCAAATTGCCCATCTGTAATGCTGTAGGCTTCAGTGAGGAATATCAGGATATCCCCGGGATGTGGATTCAGGAATTGTGCGACTGCAGCTACAAACTCTTGTATGGTGAGGTGTGGGAATGTGTACACCACGCTCCAAGCGGAATCCTCTCTCTCTAAAAGCTCCATCAGGAACCCGGACAGGAACTGGGAAGGCTGCAGGTTGTAGTTGATCAAATCTCCATCTGTAAAGACAATCTTCTTCTCGGATAATCCTCTGAAGGCCATCTGACCAACCCTGAATAACACATCACGGGGGTTCTCAATCTCACGGCCGTGATTTTTCAGGATGTTGTAAATATAGCACGAATACAGTTGGGTGATAGTATTGGGAACTCGCTGTGGGTCCCTGACTCTTTGTGTGAAGAAGGGGCCCAGTGCCAGGACGAGGATCCAGCAGTAGGCAGGATTGTAGCTCATGTTGTACAGGATCTCGTTCTTCTTCACGTGTTTGAAAACAGCTGCTGCCAGTGTCTGATCTTCAAAATGTCTGATGAAATATTCCTTCCGTTCCTCACCAACAAATCCCAGGATTTTAGCCCAGATACTGATCTTCGCCTTTTTCAATAAATGTAACGCAGTGGGGCGGGTGGTCACCAGCACTGAACACCCCGGGAGCAGCTTGCCCTGGATTAAACTGTACATAATGTCAGACACCTTGCACTTGAATTCAGAATCTGTGCATGTGGAGCGAGGTACCGTGTCTCCCCGACTGTCAGCAAATTCAATTTTATCATTGAATTCATCCAAACCATCGAATATAAACAGCAAACCCTCTGGGTTCTTCCAGACCTCTGCCAGGATATTCCCAAAGTAAGGATACTGACCTAGAATCAGTTCCCTCAGGTTTATTCTGCAGTTAATGGAGTTTAAATCCCGGAATTTGAAACTGAATACAAACTGGAACTGTTGGTATATTTTCCCCATGGCCCAGTCATAAACAATCTTTTGTACCATTGTGGTTTTCCCGATCCCCGCGACTCCGGTCACTGCTGCTGAATCCCCAGGTTTGGATTTACTCCAGGAAAAGCGGTTTTGGAACAACTGATCAGTCTGGATTTTTTCCAGCTCTCCGCAGAGATGTTTCTCTCTCCACTCCTCGTGGTCTCTGCCTCTTGCCAGCAGCTCATGTTCCACCAGTCTCCGATCTCGAACAGTAGTAATCACCGTGAGCTCAACGAATCGATCAACCAGCTGGAAAACCTTCACCTTCTCCCTCATCAGGATCGTGTTCACTCTCAGTGTTTCAGTTTGTGCCCGCAGAGTCTCCTTGTGTTTCTGTTGAACACCTTCCATGGGAACAGAGAACATTGTCAAAAAGTAAAATGGCTCAACTGACAGAGAACATTATAACTGCATTTCAACATTCAGTGTTTGAGATTACATGAATTAATTCAATGCTTCCATGGATATTAGGACAGAAAGTAAAGTTCTGTTCAGAGACAGTGGAATTGACAGCGATGGATGTCCCAGAAAATGTCCAAACCTCATATTCTGATATTAATTAATCTTCAATTGAAAGTTCCCCTGATATCTGATCGTAATCCTGACTGTACTTCCGTTACAATAACATTTGACTATATTTAAAACATCATTAGCAGTTAATGAACACAAAGGAACTGCAGAGACTGATACGGCTTGGCACCAGAAGTGTCACAGGAGTTGCCTGACCGCGTTGAATGCAAACTAAGACTGTCCTATGGGCTATAGCACCAGATTTTTCCCCACTGGGTTTACTCATAAGTTTCCCCCTTGAGGGGTGGAGCGTGAGGTCACTGTTTTCCTTCATCTGGATGAGCTGCCAATCACGGCCGACGAGCCCCAATTGCCCGAAATGACTGGCTATCAGGTGTCAGTAACGCGTATTTGTCCTTTCTACTATCGGAAAAAATGCCTCTACCAAGCTTAGTAGCTAAGTCACAAGTGAAGGCCAGGAGCTGGACCTGATTGTCAGAGGCTATTTGAGTCGCGCGCACTGGGAGCATTTAATAGGTCGTGGGAACGTATCCCCGCTACCACCCCTGGGTGTAACAATCTTAAACAACCAAGCAGCTCTGTGTTATTGACAACAACAACTTGGCACATTGTTTTTTTTTTTATAATCACATGTACCAAGATACAATGAAAACGTTTATGCATGCGATCCAAATAAATAATATCATCACGTCGGTGCATTAAGGTTCTACAAGGAAAAACAGAACAGAATAGTTCAGTGAAACAGTGTTTCAGTTGCCAACAAAATGCAGTGCAGGCAGACAATAAGGTACAAGGCCAAAGGATCGTTGGCAGGTCAGATTTTTTTTTTTTTTGCTTGTTTTTGAACTATTCTCCTAAACTGTAGAATTCAAAACTTAAAACAACAGTACTGTATAAAATTCGGAGGCATATATATATATAACTAGGGAGACCAAGATTTCTGCAAGTACTGTGTAAGGGATGTAGACTAAGTTAGTCACTTTTAAGCACCAGCGTAAAACTTCTTTTTTAAAATTTGAACCTTGCTTGTAATTGATATTATTTTGTCTTTTATTTTCTAGTTTTCACTTTATCCAATTGTAACGCAATTTGAACGACGTTCCCCCGATGAAAGGTTCTTTATAAATATCCTAGAATTAATTTTTATTATTTCTTAACTCAAAATGGCAAATCCTGAGGTACGGGCATATCCAAGCACATTCATTTCTCAATTAATAGATAATTTCAGATTACTCTCGTGGTGTATACTACTGTGGCTTTCGTAACATTTACATGAACATTGCTGCGTGGAGCTAATTCTTTAATACTATTGTGTAGCGCTGTTTGGATGATACCAGCTGTCGATATTGTTATCGGGACAATGTATACTGTGTTCCACAGTCTTTCAATTTCCTCTTTTAATTCAGCATATTTCTAAAGATTTTCATTAATTGATTTCTGTAAGTTATGTGAATTTGAAATGGCTTTATCTATTTAAGAAGTTGTTTTTGCTAGTTTATCCTGTAAAATTATAGCCGGACAGTTATTATGAATTGTCCTATCTGTAATAATGGATCGGTCACGGTGGATTTGTCGGACACTAACTCTAAAAGTGGAGCAGACTTGTATTTATAGTGAGGGATGGTGTTTTTCGTCAGTTGTAGTTTATGCAAGATCTTGGTGAAAGTTGTCTAGCACTTGATTGTCAGTGCTCAGATTGAGTAAAACTACTGCAGGATCCTGTAATCTGTTCAATTGTTTCTGGCAGCTCTTGTAATTTTCAGCATTTATCACCTTGAACCTTCTGGCCTTTATTCTTTATTATTGATAACTGGATGTGTTAACCACCTGGACTTGTATTGCTACAATGATCTCTTCCGTTTCTGGGAAGAGGTCTCCAACTCTGAGCCAGGCGCTCAACGCCTCCTTGTCAACATCGCTCAGATCATGGGGATGTCTTCCGTGGGGAGTCAGGATCTTCCACTCTTCCAAGTTTAACGTTCTTCTATTATGATTGCTTCTTCATTTTTATCGGTTATGCTTTCATTTACGTTCAGTGATGTGTACCCCTTATCAGAATTGTACATGCTTGTACGGAGTGCTGAATACTCCTTGCGTTGATGAAAATATATCGTTAGAGCTAATTGTAGGTTTCAGAAAGGGTAGGATGAGGAAACACGACACACCAATCCTCACAGGTGGATCTGAAGTGACGAGTGTGGGCAATTTCAAAATCCTGCCTGTAAATATCTCCGAGTACCTGACCTGGACCCAATATATCGATGCAGCTACAGAGAAGGCACAACAGTGGCTATATTTCATCAGGAGTTTCCAACATCACTCGAATATTTTTACAGGTGTAACTTGCAAAGCAACGGCTGCATCACCGTCTGGTTCATGGGGACTACTGCACACGATCGGACACTCAAGCACACTCAACGATTGAGAAACAACTTCTTATTCTCTACCATCCAGTTTCTGAATGGACATAGAACCTATCGATACTGACTAAATAATCTCTTTTTTATTTCTATCTCTGCACAACTTATTTAATTTATTATTTTATACAATCACATAGTCACGCCTAGCTATATATGCTATATATGGCTTCTTTGGAAATTGGTTCCATTATTGGAAATAATTGTTTTAGCTCCACTGATGCAAGAGTAACTAATTCCAATCATCCCTGTATAGCTGTGTAAGGTATAATTCGTTGCTTTTTTCCCCGGATTCGATGCAGATTTTTGTCTGATTCAGGAAATTCAAGTGTGGATTTGACGCCAGACAAAACCATAGTGGGCTTAATGTGTCACTCTGGAAAAAGTCTGCATTTATTTTGGTAACAGTGGTTGTTCCATTGTGGATGTTATTAGGGCGTTTATTGTAATTCATTAGATGTTGTAGAAATTTAACAAGTATTGGATGCATCTTTTATAATATTGGAAACTCTTAAGCATGTGAGAGACAGAATCAAATGGCTTTTGATAGACAATATAACATTGAAAGATTTCTACTCTCCACAGTGCTCGATAGATACATAATCTATTATTAGTTGCTCCTTAAATTCATTCATACACGAAATGTATTATTTCTGCTCTTCTGTAAGTATATTGTGATCATCTAAGTGAGTGGTTATTAGTTACGAGATGCAGGATGTTGCAATTTTATAAATAAAGTTGTCTTATTATTATTAAGAGCCAATAATAACATAGTTGCTGATAATCAATAGCCTTATAAATGCAGAATTAAAACTATCCTTGAGGCTGGTGGTACGGACCTTCAGCCTTTTATATCTTCTGTCCCACGGGTGTATGACAGAATGTTTGAGGTGGTTTGATGTTGAGCAGCGAGGCTTTGGGCGGGGTTTGCTTCTTGCTAACATAGTGGAGTTCTTCCAGGAGGTGACAAAGGTGACGGATGATGTTACACATGGAGATTTTTTACTTGGATATCAGTCGGGTGTTTGTCAAGGTCCCACAAGGAATGCTTATACAGGAATTTAACATGCTTGAGAACTGTGTGAACTGTCCTGGCTGGGGATGATCCACATTGGGAGAATCTTCTTTCACTAGCAGGTGGTGAATCTGTGAAATTATTATTATAGACAGCTGAGGAAGACAAGTAATTGAGTATATTTAAAATACAGGTCGATAGGTTCCTAATTAGGAACAGCATCAACGTTTACTGGGAGAAGGCAGAATAATGGGGTTGAGAGGATTTGCAGAGCAAATTCAGGTAGCCGATTGGCTTAATTCTGCTCCTGGACCTTATGGTTTTGGGTGCATCTGGAGTATTGTGTTCACTTATGATTGTCCAGCTCTTGGAAGGATTGGAGAGGCTGCAGATCAGGTTCATCAGGATGTTGCCTGGATTCGGTGACATGTGCTACAAGTAGAGGTCTGATAAACTTTGTTTGTTTACTCTGGTGGTAGAATAGACATCTGACTGAGGTGTACAAGTTTGAGAGATAAGAGTTTGAGTCAACAGCCCTTATTTAGTTTGTTTATTTTTACATAAGTCCAGTGTCTAATACCAGAGGGCCTTTGGTTAAGGTGAGATGGGGTAAATTTACAGCAATTGTGAGTAGTTTTCTTCACAGACTTGTAGGTGCCTGTAATTTACTGTGTGGGTCGTGTTGGAGGCAACTATGTTATAAATGCTCCTAGATATACATGAATGTGCAGGAAATGCAAGCAAGTGGTCAATAATATAAGAAAAAGTACCAAAGTATTTTCTCTTTACCAGATGTATAAAGAATAAAAAAGAAGATATCGGACCGCTGAAAAATGATGATGTAGATGCAGTAATAGGTGAAAAGGAAATGCCAGACGATCTCTGTGGAGGTCAATAGCGAATTGTACATCTCCCTATAGATGCTGCCTGGCCTGCTACGTTCCACCAGCATTGTGTGTGTGTTCCTTCAAATTCCAGCAGCTGCAGATTTCCTCGTATCAGCGAATGATTAAAGGTGAATTTTGATTCCCAGATTTTACGAAGTCCCAGACTAGCATTTGAGGCGTGATTTGAACTGTGCATTCATCACTCACCTATCAGTTGAGTAGGTAACTCAAATAACCCTTGGGCAATGTTCATGTATTCCTGTGGATCAGGACCTGTTTAAATATATTAAAAAAACATCCATGGAAACAGAGCAAAAATAATTAAATAACTAAAATTTATTTCAACGTACCTTTGTGTTCAGTGTATTTTTTAAACATACCTTTCTCCTGTATTTGCCTCAGTATTCTGTCCAACTTCGGTAACTCAGTCCTCAAAGTCACAAAGCATTTCCACATCGCCCTCCGGGCCCGGGAGCCTTTGCCCATCACCAAACTGAGGAGGAGTCTGGAACTCTCTGCCCGGTTTCCCTTCTCTGCCAGTTCAGTGACTTTCTACAAAAGGAAAACAATGAACTTGTTATGGAGCAGATGGACAGACATGAAGAATGTTGAGGAAAATATATGTTCATGGCCCTACTAGCTTCAGAACGGATGCAGGCACTGACCTGCTGTCTCATCCTTACCGTGTTCAGTCATTAATAGAGAAACAGGAACTGAAGGAAATTCTAAATCAATATTGTGTAAGATTAAGGATTCACTGACACCCTGCAGTAGATGCAATGTGATTAATTTACTCGATTTGTCAATGTGCAGCAGTTCCTCAACAAGATGTGATAAGAAGAACAGAAGAGAGGGGAGAGCGAGAGAGCAAAAAATAATGCATGTTGGGAATCACTGAATCATGGCTGAAAGCAGTTCATAGTTGGGTGCTCACATCCAAGGATAAATATTGAATCGAATGGATAGGCAGGTCGCTGAAGGGGTAGGGTTTACTATGTTGTCATTAAAAATGAAAATCCTGAGAAAGAGGTGATATCGGACTGGACGATGTAGATGTTAAGAGACTGCATAGGTAAAATTACCCTGATGGACATTATATACAGGCCTGTTAATAGTCGCCGGGATGTGAGCTACAAATTACAATGGGGGAGAGCAGACGCCTGTAAAAATATGAATGATAAAGTTGTCTTTGGTAGCTTGGAAAATCAGTTCCGTGCTGAATCCTGTGTCAGAGAAATTGTAGAATGCCTGTGAAATGGCTTTTGAAGGAAGCTTATGATTGAGCCCACTATAGGAAAGGCGGATCTGTATTTTGTGTTGTGTATCGCACAAGATTTGATTAGGGAGCTTTAGGTAACTAAACCCTTAAGAGGCAGTGATCATGAAATAAAGGAACTCGCACTGCAGTTTGAGAGGGAGAAGGTAAAGTTAGATGTATCAGTATTTCAGTGGAATAAAGGAATTGCAGAAGCATGAGAGGAGCTGGGCAAAAATAGCTTCGAAAATGACACTAACAGGGACAATGGCAGAGCGGGAATGGCTGAAGTTTCTCGGAGCAATTCAGAAGGTGCAGGACAAAGGATCACAAAGATGAAGAATTATTCTAACGGGAGCATTTTCAACCGTGGCTGACGAGGTAGTCAAAGCAGCACAAAAGCAAAAGAGAGGGCACAGAATATTACAAAATATATAAGAAAGCTCGAGGACTGGGATGTTTTTACAAATCAACAGAAGGCAATTAAAAAGCCGTAAGTAGAGAAAATATGAAATATGAAGGTATACTAGCGAATAATGTAAAATAGTTTAGCAAAAGGTCCGTCTGATATATGAAGAGTGAAAGAGAGGGAAGTGCATATTGGGCCTCTGGAAAACGACAGTGGAGAGGTTCTGTCAGGGGAGAAGGAAATGCCAGAAAGTATTAGTAAGTATATTGCGTCAGTCTTCACTGTAACAAACACTAGAACGTGCCAGATATTTGAGAATGTCAGGTGGCAGAAGTGAGTGTATTTGCAATTATTAAGGAGAAGGTGCTCGGGAAGCAGAAAGTTCTGAAGATAGATGAGTCCAGACCAACTGCACTCGATTGCTTCTGAAAGAGGCTGAAGAGATTGTGGAGACATTAATAATGATCCCTCCAGAATCATTAGATTTTGGAATGGTTTCGGAGGACCGACCATTTAAAATTATAGGCCAGTTAGTCTGATCAGTATTTGGGAAGATGTCAACAGTCGATTATTGAGGATAAGTTTTCGGGGTATTTGGACGAACATGATAAAAAAAAGGCCAAAATCCATGGAAGGGATCTTGCCTGACAGACCTGTTGGAAGTTTTTGAGAGAACAACTTACCAGGTCGACAACGGAGAGTCCGAGCAAGCTGTTTACTTGGACTCCCCGAGGTCCTTTGACTAAGTGCCGCACATAACACCATTTAACAAGACAGTAGGACAAGAAAGACAAGTGTATGGATAGAGGGTCCATGTTATCCTCCAGACAGAATTTGTCTGACTGTCAGGAAGCACAAAATGGGAACAAATAGGGCGTTTTCTTGGTGGATTTGGTGACTAGAGGTGTTCTACAGTGGCTGGTTTTGGGATAGTTTCTTTTTTTCCATTATGCTGATGTTTTGATGCTTTACGGCCCAGACTGCGCACGTTACGAAGATATCGGGAGGGAAGCAGGGAGGACATGCACAGATGGGAAAAAATGGACAAATCAGTGGCAATTGGAATTTAGTATAGGGAAGTACATGGCCATACACTTTCGCAGAAATAATGACGACGTAGACTATTTTTGAGAGTTGTAAACTGTCTCAGGAGACCTAGTGCGGTGTTTCTTGCAGTTTGAGTCGATGTTAGGAAAGGCAAAAACAAAATGTTAGCATTCATTGGTACTGACAGCTGCGGAGACCAGGTCATTGGGTATATTTAAAACAGAGGGTGGTACCTTCTTGATTAGTCAGGTCAGCAAAGATCACTGGGAGAAGTCAGGGCAATGGGGTTGAGAGGGAGAGTAAATCACCCATGATGTAATGGCGGAGCAGAATCGATGGTCCTAATGACCCATTTGTGCTCCGATGCCTTATGGTCTTATGATGTGTAAAGACAACAGAACATTTTAAGTCAAGGAATGTTGTGAACAAAGTGGATGAGGTTAAAGCGTGGATTAGTACTTGGAGATATGACGTTACAGGGACTTGGATGTTTCAAGGACAGGAATGGTTACTTCAAGTGCCGGGTTTTAGATGTTTCAGAAAGGACAGGCAGGGAAGCAAAAGAGGTGGGGACATGACACTGTTGATCGGAGACAGCGTCACGGCTGCAAAAAAAGTGGACGTCATGGAGGGATTGTCTGTGTCTGAGTGAGTCTCTGTGGGTGGAGGTTAGGAACAGGAAGGTGTCAATAACTTTACTGGGTGCTTTTTATAGGCCGCCCAATAGAAACAAGGATATCGAGGAGCAGATAGGGAAACAGATCCTGGAGAAATGTAATAATAACAGAGTTGCCGTGATAGGAGATTTTAATTTCCAATATATCAATTCGCATCTCCCTAGAGCAAGGGGTTTACATGGGGTGAAGTTTGTTATGTGTGTTCAGGAAGGCTTCTTGATTCAATATGTAGATGCACCTACAAGAGGAGAGGCTGTACTTGATCTGGTATTGGAAAATGAACCTGGTCAGGGGTCAGATCTCTCAGTGGGACAGCATTTTGGAGATAGTGATCATAATTCTATCTCCTTTGCAATAGCATTGGAGAGAGATAAGAACAGACAAGACAGAAAAGCGTTCAATTGGAATAAGAGGAATTATGAGGCTATCAGGCAGGAAATTGGAGGCTTAAATTGGAAACAGGTGTTCTCAGGGAAATGTCCGGAAGAAATGTGGCAAATATTCAGGGGATATTTGTATGGATTTGTGTGGATATTTCTGCGTAGGTACGTTTCAATGAGACAGGGAAGTTATGGTAGGGTACAAGAACCGTGGTGTACAAAGGCTGTAGTAAATCTGGTCAAGATGAAAAGAAAGCTTATAAAAGGTTCAGAGAGTTAGGTAATTTTAGAGATCTAGAAGATTATAAGGCTAATAGGAAGGAACTTATGCAGGAAATTGGTAGAGCCAGAATGCGCCACGGGAAGGCCTTGGTGGGCAGGATTAAGGAAATCCCAAAGGCATTCTATAAGTATATGAAGAGCAAGAGGGTAAGACGTGAAGAATAAGACCTATCAAGTGGGACAGTGGGAAAGTATGAATGGAACCGGAGGAAATAGCAGAGGTACTTGATGAATACCTTACTTCAGTTTTCACTATGGAAAAGGATCTTGGTGATTTTAGTGATGACTTGCAGCAGACTGAAAAGCTTGAGCATGTAGATATTAAGAAAGGGGATGTGCTGGAGGTTTTGGAAAGCATCAATTTGGATAAGTCGCCTGGACCGGATGGGATGTACTACAGACTACTGTGGGAAGCGAGGGAGGAGATTGCTGAGCATCTGACTATGATTTTTGCATCATCAATGAAGGCGGGAGAGTTTCCGGAGAATTAGAGGGTTGCGGATATATCCATATAACAATTACAGCACGGAAACAGGCCATCTCGGCCCTTCTAGTCCCAGCTGATCGTTTACTCTCACCAAGTCCCACTGGCCCGCACTCAGCCCATAACCCTCGATTCCTTACCTGTCCATAACCCTATCCAATTTTACTTTAACTGACAATACCGAAACTGCCTCTACCACTTCTACTGGAAGCTCATTCCACACAGCTGCCACTCTCTTATTAACTAACTTATTCAACGTTTCCCTGTAACTTAGGTGCTGAAACCCAGGTAACATTTCAATAAATCTTCTTTGTACTCTCTCGATTTGTTGACATCTTTCCTATAATTCGGTGACCAGAACTGTACACAATACTTCAAATTCAGCCTTACCAATGCCTTCTACAATTTTAACATTACATCCCAACTCCTATACTCAATGCTCTGATTTATAAAGGCCAACATACCAAAATTTTCTTCACAACCCTATCCACATGAGATTCCAACTTCAGGGAACTATGCACCCTTATTCCTAGATCACACTGTTCTTGCATTCAAATCCCTACCATTTACAATGTCCTACCATTTACAAATGCACTACCATTTACAATGTATGTCCTATTTGAATTATTCCTACCAACATGTAACACCTCACACTTATCAGCATTAAACTCCTTCTGCCATCGTTCAGCCCACTCTTCTAACTGGCCTAAATCTCTCTGCAAGCTTTGAAAACCTACTTCATTATCCACAACGCCACCTACCTTAGTATCATCTGCATACTTACTAATCCAATTTACCACCCCATCTTCCCGATCGTTAAAGTATATGACGAACAAGATTGGACCCAATACAGATCCATGAGACACACCATTAGTCAACAGCCTCCAATCTGACAAACAGTTACCACCACTACTCACTGGCACCTCCCATCTAGCCACTGTTGAATACATTTTACTACTTCAATATTAATACCCAACGATTGAACCTCCCTATCTAACCTTCCGTGCGGAACCTTGTCAAAGGCCTTACTGAAGTCCATATAGACAACATCCGCTGCTTTAACCTCAACTTCCCTCGTAACTTCTGCAAAAAATTCAATAAGATTTGTCAAACATGACCTTCCACGCGCAAATCCATGCTGACAATTCCTAATCAAAGCCTGTCTATCCAGATAATTCTATGTACCATCTCTAAGAATACTTTCCACTAATTTACCCGCCACTGTCTTCAAACTGACAGGCATATAATTGCTAGGTTTACTCTTAGAACACTTCTTAAACAATGGAACAACATGAGCAATACACCAATCCTCCGGCACCATTCCCGTTCCTAATGACATTTGAAATATTTCTGTCAGACCCCCTGCTATTTCTACACTAACTTCCCTAAAGGTCCTGGGGAATATCCTGTCAGGACTTCGAGATTTATCCACTTGTACATTCTTTAAAAACGCCCGTACATCCTCCTCTTTAATTGTCATAGTTTCCATAACGTCCCTACTTGTTTCCCTTACCTTACACAATTCAATATCCTTCTCCTTAGTGAACACTGAAGAAAAAAAAATGTTCAAAATCTCCCCCATCTCTTTCAGCTCCAGACATAGCTGTCCACTCTGATTCTCTAAGCGACTAAATTTATCCCTCAATATCCTTTTGCTATTAATATAACTGTAGAAACCCTTCGGATATATTTTCACCTTCCTTGCCAAAGCAACTTCGTATCTTATTTTCGCTTTTCTAATTTCTTTCTTAAGATTCTTTTTACATTCTTTATATTCCTCAAGCACCTCACTTACTCCATGCTGCCTATATTTATTGTAGATCTCCCTCTTTATGCGAACCAAGTTTCCAATATTCCTTAAAACCATGACGCACTCAAACTTTTAACCTTTCCTTTCAACCTAATAGGAACATAACGATTCAATAGCGTCAAAATTTCAACTTTAAATGACCTCCATTTCTCTATTACATCCTTCCCAAAAAACAAATTGTCCCAATCCACACCTTCTAAGTCCTTCCGCATCTCCTCAAAGTTAGCCTTTCTCCAATCAAAAATCTCAACCTTGGGTCCAGTCCAATCCTTCTTCATAATTATACTGAAACTAATGGTATTGTGATCACTGGGCTCCCCAACACATACGTCCGTCAACTGACATATCTCAGTCCCTAAAATGAGAGCCAACACTGCCCGTTCTTTAGTCGGTACCTCTATGTATTGCTTTAAAAAACTATCCTGCACACATTTTACAAACTTCAATCCACCCAGCACTTTTACAGGGTGGGCTTCTCAGTCTATGTGTGGAAAATTAAAATCTCCCACAATTACAACCTTGTGCTCACTACATATATCCTTACAAGGTTGCTCCTCCAATTCTCGCTCCCCATTAGGTGGTCTATAATACACCCCTAAAAGTGTTACTACACCGACCCATTCCTCACTTCCACCCAAAGTGGCTCCCTAGACGAGCCCTCTAATCTATCCTGCCAAAGCACCGCTTTAATATTTTCTCAGAGAAGCAATGCAACACTTCCTCCTCTTGTCTCTCCGACTCTATTACACCTGAAACAAAGAAGTCCAGGAATATTTAGTTGCCAATCACACCCCTCCTGAAACCATGTTTCACTAATAGCTACAACATATTTCCATGTATCAGTCCATGCTCTAAGCTCATCCACCTTTCTTACAATGCTCCTTGCATTAAAATAGATGCATTTCAGAAACTCTCCACCTCTTCCTCTCTGTTTATCCCTAACAATGCAATCAACTTTATTATCTTTTTCTTCCTTCTCCTCTACAACTTCTGTCTGAGAGCTCCCCTTCTCTATCACCTGCCTAGCCTCTCTAACACACTGTCTACTAGCTTTCTCTGTTTGTGAACTAGCGTCCTCTCCCCTAGTCTCTTCAAAATGATTCCCAGCCCCCAACCATTCTAGTTTAAAGCCTCCCCAGTATCCTTAGCAAATCTCCCGCCAGCATATTGGTCCTCTTAGGATTCAAGTGTAACCCGTCCTTTTTGTAGGATCACACCTGCCCCAAAAGAGGTCCCAATGATCCAGAATCTTGAATTCCTGCCCCTGTTTCAATCCCTCAAACACGCATTTATCCTACACCTCATTCCATTTCTACTCTCACTGTCGCATGGCACAGGCAGTAATCCCGAGATTACTACCCTTGCGGTCCTTCTTCTCAACTGCCTTCCTTATATTCTCCTTTCAGGACCTCTTCCCTTTTGCTACCTATGTCATTGGTACCTATACGTACCACGACCTCTGGCTCCTCGCTCTCCCACTTCATGATATCTTGGAAGGGATCAGAAACATCCATCCAGGTCTCCTGACTCCATCCACAGAATCGCCTATCTGACCCCTTAACTATCGAGTCCCCTATTACTACTGCCTTCTTCTTCCTTTTCCTACCCTTCTGAGCCACAGGGCTGGACTTAGTGCCGGGGGCACGGCCATTGTCGATTCCCCCAGGTAGGCTGTTCCCGCCCCCCACAAACAGTACTCAAACAGGAGTACTTATTGTCAAGGGGTACAGCCACTGCGTTACTCTCTAGTACCTGACTCTTCCCCTTCCTCCTCCTAACCATGGCCCACCAGTCTGCCTCCCGTGGCCCCGGTGTGATCAACTGCCTGTAACTCCTCTCTATCAACACCTCACTCTCCCTGTCCAGACCAAGGTCATTGAGCTGCATCTCCTGCTCCCTAACACGGTCCATTAGGACCTGCAGCTCGGCGCACCCGGCGCAGATCTGGACGTCTGGGAGGCTCGGAGACTACAGGGCCTCCCACACCCGACACCGAGAACAACAATCTGCCCTCACACTCATTCTTCCCCTTCCTCAAACAACAGGAAAAACTGAAGCCTAAACCTACCTTGCCTTGCCCTCTTCCGCCTAAGCCCGATGAGATGATATTCCTTTATTCAAGAAAGTGAATAGAATTAGCCCAGGATATTATAGACCAATGAGTCTTACCTCAGTGGTTGGTAACTTGTTGGAGTAGATCCTTAGAGGCAGGATTTAGGAACATTTGGAGAGGTATAATGTGATTAGGAGTAGTCAGCATGGCTTTGTCAAGGGCGGGCCATGCCTTACGAGCCTGATTGAGTTTTTTGAAGGATGTGACTAAACACATTGATGAAGGAAGAGCAGTGGATGTAGTGTTTATGAATTTCATCAAGCATTTGTTAAGGTACCCCATGCAAGGCTTATTGAGAAATTAAGGAGGCATGGGATCCAATGGCACATTGCTTTGTGGATCCAGAACTGGCTTGCCCACAGAAGGCAAAGTGAAATTGCAGACGGATCATATTCTCCGTTGAGTTCGGTCACCAGTGGAGTGCCTCGGTGATCTGTTCTGACACCGTTACTCTTCGTGGTTTTTATTAATGAACTGGATGAGGAAGTGGAGGGATTGTTTTGTAAGTTTGCTGATGACACAACGGTTGGGGGTTTTGTGGATAGTGTGGAGGGCTGTCAGAGCGGGACATCGATAGGATGCAAAACTGTGCTGAGAACTGGCAGACGGAGTTCAACCCAGATAGGTGTGAAGTGGTTCCTTTTGGTAGGTTAAATATGATGGCAGAATATAATATTAAAGGTAAGTCTCTTGACAGTGTGGAGGATCGGAGAGATATTGGGGTTCGACTCCATAGGACACTCAAAGCAGCTGCGCAGGTTGACTCTGTGGTTAAGAAGGCAAACGGTACATTGGCCTTCATCAATCGTGGAATTGAATTTAGGAGCTGAGAGGTAATGTTGCAGCTATATAGGACCCTGGTCAGACCCCACTTGAAGTACTGTGCTCAGGTCTGGTCGCCTCGCTACAGGAAGGGTGTGGAAGCTATAGAAAGGGTGCAGAGGAGATTTACAAGGATGTTGCCTAGATTGGGGAGCTTGCCTTACGAGAAGAAGTTGACTGAACTCGGCCTTTTCTCCTTGGAGCAACGGAGGATGAGAGGTGACCTGATAGAGGTGTACAAGATAATGAGAGGCATTGATTGTGTGGATAGTCAGAGACTTTTTCCCAGGTCTGAAATGTTTGCTACAAGAGGACACAGGTATAAGGTACTGGGGTGTAGGTACAGAGGATATTTCACGGGTAAGTTTTTTTACTCAGAGTGTGTTGAGTGCGTGGAATGGGCTGCCGGCAACGCTGGTGGACGTGATTATGATATGGTCTTTGAAGATACTTTTCGATATGTACGTGGAGCTCAGTAAAATAGAGGGCTATACGTAAGCCTAGTAATCACTAAGTTTGGGACATGCTCGGCACAAATCTGTGAGCCGATGGGCCTGTACTCGGCTGAAGGTTTTCTGTGGTTCTATATTTCTATGTAATATTAAGGAATGTCAGTGCGGCTGTCTCATGATGAAGATGGTTACTGCCTGGCACTCATGCTGTAAAATGGTTATCACTTCCTGAATGCGGGCTTGGGCTCCCTCATTAACTGAAGAATTATGAATTACACGTCGAATAATCTTCAAGCAACATACAGCGATAATGGAATTAAGGTAATTGATGATGCAACTGAATATGGATGGGCTTAGGTCATTGCTCTGAGAAATAAGAGGAATGATGTTCATTATTCTGAGACATTGATGCCTATCTGATTAATAACATAGAGCGCCAATGAATCCCAACGAGAACAGATTCACTCACGGGTATAACGCACTTGATTTTCTAATACCACTCATGGCTGAATAGGTCAGATCTAGGACAAGACAATCACTGTGTGTGTGCTCCAGGGACAGTGACCTGAAATGGTGTAATCTTGTCTCCATTAGTTAGATATTAAACAAGTTATCAGATTTCTTTTTCGGTTGCCAAGACCGGATGTGGTCAGCAGGTTTCCCTCCGTCAAGTGCCACAGTGAAGCCGGTTGGCCCAATTTACAATCTGACTGTTTCATATTCATCCTGTATCAATGAAATGAGGTGAATCTGCTCGGCGGCTCAGCCAAGATTTCAAATCAGTTTCAGACTGAATGCCTGTTCAAAGTCCAGATATGCAGCCACTGTTCTTATTTCACACTGATAAATACAGCAGGTGAGAGAAGAAAAGGTGATGCTGAACCTGTAGTTCCCAGAGCTCCCCACATTAACAGTTGAAACCAGATCTGTGAGAGACAAGTCAGAGATCAACGTCTCAATTCCCATGTAGGACTGCTAGAACGTGCAGGATATTAATACTGATTACTATTCCCTCTGATACCAGCAGTTCGGTGACAATACATTAAATAAACTCACTTCATTTTCTTCTCTACTGAAATGTCCCGCCTCTGTCAACATTATACCGAGTCTCTCAACCTTTTCTTCAATCGCTTGTTGGAGTCTGTCTCTGTAGAACTTTGTCAGTTGGTACAGTCGGTATTCCTCCCCCTCTGCCAGGAGGTCGGAGATTGTAAACTCTGGCTCTGTGAACATAAAAAGGAAAATGTAGACTTGAACTCAGATATTGCTCGTCTCCACCGCTCTCACCCAACTGAACAAAAACAAAAAACATGACTTGAACCTGCTCACAGACACAAAAACGGTTTAATTCCCCATCTCCAACACTGGCCTTAAAACCGAATCCGCAATATCCTGGGCATTAGGTTAATAGCAGGACCACATTTAATGCAAACCAGTGCATCCCTCATCCCAGCCACTCACCTATTTCAATTCTGGATGGGCAATCAATGTCGGGACTGTCGATAATATTCACTTCCCAGAGGTACTCTTTCCATCCTGGCGAATACATTTCCCCGGATTCACAACCCGGAAATACCCTTCTCATCTGGAGAGCTGCATTTCCTCTAATACACATCCTAGAAATCCTCACAGCAGGTAGTACATTTACTGCAGTGGGGTAACGGCTGCCCACTACACCACAAGTACCACACCTACACATTCCCCCTCTCGTCTGACAACCCTCCAACAAGGCCTCACCTTTACCCTCCGCCCTGCCATATTCTGTGAACACCTCACCCTCATATTTCACTCACCTGCTCCTTGTTGGGCACTTGACAATTCCATGTTCAATGAGCTTCCGAGCTGACAGGGGGTCGCCTCACTTGTGCTGGTTCCAGGGTCCTGATCGGTGTCGCTGACGTCACTGTCTCCGGGCTGAATTTGCTCCTGCTCCTCTGCGGCGGGACCACTTTCCATTGGGACGTTGCTCTTAATCTGACCCTGATTTGGTACCTTGCTTCCCGTGTCCCGATCATCTTCCCTCGATGATCCGCCTGATAAAATCCTCTTCAGTCCTATCGCTGCTCGTTTCAATTTCCCAACTGAAATAAGTGATGAATTGCAGGTTACACCAGTATGATTTATGAGCAAAGCTGATTCAGATTGCAATAGAGCTGAGACTCTGGCTGACCAGATTTGGAGTGGGACTGTGCTGGGTAATATGAACCGTATATCCTGCCAGGTGACCATCCCAAAAGCCGGTGACTGGACACATTCACTCCCAGTAAAATAACAGGATAGACATAGTAATACTGATAACTGAATTCACAGCAGTTGAAAAGAAGGATGACCACGGGATCTTATTGCGACGGTGTCCGGTGATACCGGGAAATATCACTGTATTTATCATCCACAAGCTAAATTCTCCTGGGTCACTTAGTGTCCAGTAGTTTGTGTCCCACACAGACCAGCAACGGGATGACACATGGTTCACTCTGTTGGATCACGCATTCTCTAATCTCTTTGTCACACAATGTCCAGTCCCCTTGGTCACAGACTGACCATTCCCTTGAGAGGCACATCGTCCGGTTCCCTGGGTCACAGGCTGACCATTACCTGGAGAACTATGCTGACCGCTCCCCCGGTTCCCTCCTTATCCCCACCTGATGATCCTCATGTAACGACCATGCAAAATCTCGCTTAGAGAGCTTTGTGTGCAGTTGTAGTTGCTAATCTATAGGATGGAGGGGATTAAGCTGGAAAGAGTGTAGTGGAGAATGACCACCACGGTACTGGAGTAGGATGTTGTTTTTATGTTATATGGTTCGGCTGGGACAGTTTTCCCTGGAGCTCAGGAGCTTGAAGGGTGACCTTACACATGTATGTGAACATAAAATAATCCAGGACATAGATAGTGGAGAGGGTCATGTTCTTTTTCCCAGGGTAGTGGAGTCTGAGACTTGAGTCTTTTAAAAGAAATTTAAAAGGGACCAAAGGGGCATTTTTCACGTGGTGTCTGATGGGTATAAATTACGCGCAGACAGAGGAGGCCGCAAACACTAATAAAATTACAAAGTAGGCAGCATGCGGGCAGTAAAAAGGATAGAAGAAGTTTACAAGGGAAATTTGGGAAAGGCTGCAGGAACATGGGGCAAGCTCAGACATTTAGATCAGCAAGAATTAGATGGGCCGAATGACAGGTTTCCAGGCTGTCACATCGTTTATTACAGCTGGAATCACAGATTTAAGCACAATCACAATGTCTACAGATGACAGGGACATTTGGTGATTGGTTATGCCGGCTTTCCCAGCAGGGATCCTGGGAAGAGTATATCAAGAGGGAAATATGTAGAACTCAGGCTCACCATTTCTCCACAGCCCAGACATTCACTTCGGTATTAAAACCCCGAAGCAGACCTCAAATGTATCTACAATGAGCTGCCTCCTGATCCTCAGCCATTCCCAACACCGGCAATGATCTCCGCTCTGCTACAGAAAACAGATTTCCGAAACACCCCTCTTCTCCTTTGTGCAGCAGCCAATAAAAACCCGGGGGGAGTTGGTAGCTTTCCAACCAAAACCTGAAATGCTGTGTTAACACACAATCTCTGAAAACCGGGAAATATTCCTATCATCTGGCGTTTAGTTTTATAAGTGAAAGTTGTCGATGTCTTACACATTAGTGCCTGTCTAGAGGTGAAACGGAGCCTGACCCTGAACATTTACATAACCACAAGACCGCTGTCGCACTCCCGTCTGTGTTTCACTCAAAACCACCTGAATCAGGAGCCTCTGTTCCTTTCACCCAGCTGAAGCTATGCCTGGTGAGCGGAGTGATTCGACCATTACTGATGTCAGGTCCCTGCACTGGAACTGTTCGATTGATCGATTACACAAAGCCGCTTTACCAGTGGGATCAATGACACTGCTTGAAAATTTTCTCTGCCCTGTTAGCGCCTGTGTCAGTTTCATCTGAACTGCTGTGTACAAACGCGACAAAAGTTTAATTCAGAAATCCCAACGTACCATACCTTTGTCCATTCTGATTCTGACTGACGATTGTTGATCGTCGTCTTGTTTACATCCTGGTCCCGGTTCGGGAAACCTCCACCTGCTGGTGATGTTGTGAATTAAACAACAAGCAGACAGTGTGTCAGAGAGAGTACGATTAGTTTGCAAATATGATAGTATCGTCATCCCCTGTATCAGAGAAGCAGTTGGCTTGGGGACCAAGCATTCCCCATTAACAACACCTTCCACACGATGTCTATGTCTCTCCGCTGATACCTGGCGCATCTACTGACAATCTCAAAGAGCAATAGAGTCCAAATTCAGAGCGTTCTGCCCAACGAGTCAATGCCAACCACAGTGCCCGCCGAGATGGTCACAATTTCCTGTGATGGGCCCATTTCCCTTCTGGCCTTTTCACTCCATCAACGCATCCCAGCTGCTTTTTGAAGTAATCGACTGCGCCTGCCTCATCCACTTCCTCTGGCTGTTTCCTCGATATAATCCCCAACATCTGCCTGAACCCGCTACTGCTCGGGTTGGTTTTGCAATCTGATTACCACCCCGTGTCCATTTAAATCCCATATATGCTACGATAATCTTCTCTGTGAACAACAACTACTAATGTTGTGCATTCTGAGAACTTACCGAACAGCACAATAGAATCATTCGCTTGAATCAGCTTTTGTGTTATATACTTAACGCGTTGTGGATCAGGGTGTGGAATTATATGCTGAATGATGTGAAGCTCAGGTTTATATGTGTGTTATCAACTGAATCTTGCTCACGGTGTGTTCACTTTCTGTTTGCACCCACTAAGTTCAGGGACTCGGACTCGCTGGAACAGAAAGAGAAGCTCAGCACCAAGTACACACAGAGACCGTACTGGATGGGGAACGTTGTGGTGTTTCAATACGTCCCTCGTCAGGAAAGGATTTCCAGTGTTTCTACCTGTTCAACATCATCTTTACGGACATTACGGACATAGATGCTCTTACGGCATTACGGACATAGATGCTCTTTTTCTGTGCGCATGTATTTAAGGTAAACAGACTTGCACCTGGCAGTGATATTTACAATGCAGAGATTACAGAATTAATTGTAACAATCTGCTTCTGCTGAATGTTGAGGAGGCAATTCCAGAGACGGGAGGAGAGAGAGGGGGGGGAGAATGGGGGGAGAGAAAGGGGGAGAGAATGAGAGTAGACAATGGGGGAGACTTATCTTCAACTGCTTTCAGTTCCTCCCAGAAGAGGAACTATTTTGTCGACGTCCCTGTCAAGACGCCGCAGGATACTTTATTTCTCATTAAATATCCCCACTGATTTTACCAAACTACTACGGATACAATCAGGTAGACCACCGTGTAAACTTAGGTCATGTCGAATTCTTCTCAATCACTGAAAAAGGCCAAGATCACAGAGGTTTCCTCACAGGACAACTCACAAGGTGCAGATGTCTCTGTGTTAAACCTTCTTTTCCTAGATCTTTTCCTAGATTTCCTTGTGTTGCCCTGGATTGCCAACAACTTCAGATTTTCTCGTGTTCGTAGATGAGCAACGTGCTCATTTTACCGTTTCCATCCTGATCTCGGTCCCTCTATTGTACTTTTGTTCGAATCTGTGTTTGTGCATTTCCAATTGTATTAACTTCATTACTTACATCCCTCATATACATGAGAAGCAAAATTCTTTACGTTACGTCTCTGTTTAAATGTGCAATCTCCCACCTGCCCACACACTTCTGACAGAAGGGAATCAACACTGCAGGCGGTGATCCACAACAGGTCTCATCAACCGACTATATAATGGAACCATCAACTCCTTACACCATCCGCCCCCCTCCCCCGCTATAAACCAGTGTCAGTAGTTCTCATAATTTCGACCTCTCCCAGCAGCTACCTACCGAAATGTAGTAACGGGCAGACAGATAGTGTCAATCCCGCCTGCGATGGAATAAGCAAAGCGAATCCTCAATTCCCCCAGTCAGGGATCAGTAAATACGCGAGTGTGGATGGACTGGCTTCCCGCTGTTGCAAGCAGTAGCCCGGGGTCAGTTCCGAGATGCTGGAAGCTCGCACCCCCCGAGCCTTTGCTGATGATTCGGAACTGGGTTGAAAGTGCGGCGTTTCCGATAACATCTCCAACTGCACCGGTTTCCCCCGGGACATGCACAGGAAGTCGATGCATTCAATTAGCTGAAGGGAATTATTAATTCTTTCACAAGCGATTCGCTACAGTTCAATTGTTGAACATGCGAATACGTTCTCAGTCTCATTTAAGTGTCTGTCTGCCTTTCTGATGTTTATATTTCAGTAAAAAGAGCTTCTTACCGTGTACAGCCAGCGGCTCCAGCTTCTGTTACCACCCTGTCCCAGTAAGGCAGTGTTACGGGTTCTGTAAGTAATGAACACATCCTGGTTAATGTTCAGTCAGCTCCTGGTGATAATCATTAACTAAACCTACAGCGTTACCAGCGGGTCTCTCCGCCTCCTGTTCCTTAGCACAGGGTACGTTCTGTCTCCAAACAAACATCACCATGGAGATGAAATGTGATCTCAGTGATTTTGAGAGCGGAATGTTTGTCGGTGCCAGAGGGTGCAGTTTGAATATCGCAGGAACTGCTGAACTCCGGGGATTGTCCCGTTCAACAGTCTCAGTTTTGCGGAGAATGGAGCGGAAGAAGATCAGTGAGCGGCAGTACCGAGAGGGAAAACGCCTTGTTAGTGAGAGAGATCGAATGGGAAAAGCGAGATTGGTTCAATCTGCCGGGAAGACGACAGTAACTCAAATAACCACGCTGCAAATGCATTGTGCAGAGAGGCGTCATTGGACGTGTAACATGTCGAACTTTGAAACGGACGGGCTACAGATGTAGAAAACCACGGACATACAATCAGTGGCCGCAGTATTGGGTACGGGACGTGCACAGTACAGTGCCCATTGATATGTGTGTTTGTCAGCCAGAATTTGCTGATGGGAGATCGGCATCCCGCATTCACTGTGACCAACGCAGATCTGACTGTGATCTCGGCGCATCAATCCTGCCTCTCACCTGTAACATCTCACTCATTTGTGTATCAAGGGCCACCACACTGCAGGATTACAATATTAACTGAAAGACTCTCCTTCTCCTGAATATTGAGGGCGGCCATTCCCATGACACACTGGACCCAGCGAGAGAGAGAAAACATATCAACTGTCTTCAACTGGCGGTGCCTGGTTTCAGACCCTCACACAACAGGAACCGTTTTGTCCACGTCCCTGTCAAACTCCGCGGGATATTTTATGTCTCATCGAAGTTCCCACACATTTTACCAAATTTCCGCGAATGAAATCAAGTACATTGTCTCTTTTTTAAAAAAAAAACTGTAATGCATAAAAGCAGGTCTCTCCTGTTTTAAGTCACATCACAAGTCAAGATCACAACAGATTCCTCATAGAAAAACTCACGGGGGCAGATATCTGTCTGCTGAACCTTCTTTTGGTTTCCCACCTACCCTTCTGTCCCTCTCACATCTGACAGAAGGGAAACAACAGGTCTCACCAACCGACTATGTAATGGAACCATCAACTCCTTACACCGCCTTCCCCCACGACCACCCCCCGCCCCGGCTGTAATCTCCAATGTGGGTGGTTCCATACTTTTGACCACCAACCGAAATGCCCTCTAGGATGGACAGTTAGTGTAGATACCGCCAGTGAGGGAATAGGCAAAACGAATCCTCAGTTCCTCGGTCCGGGATCGGTAAAGCCCCGAGTGTGGACGGATCGGCTTCCTGTTACTGCAAGCAGTAGCCCGGGGACAGTTCCGAGATGCGGGAAGCGCGCACCTCCCTAACCTTTGCTGATGATTCGGAGCTGGGTTGAAAGTGCGGCGTTTCCGATAACACCTCCAACTGCCCCGGTTTCCCCCGGGACATGCACAGGAAGTCGATGCATTCAACTAGATGCAGGGAATTATTAATTCTTTCAAAAGCGATTCTTTACAGTTCTAATATCGATCAACACTATACGTTATCAATCTCATTCAAGTGTTCATACAAGTGGCTAACTGCCTTTGTGATTTTATATTTCAGTATATAGAGCTTCTTACCTTGTACTGCGGCTCCAGGTTATGTTACCACTCTGTCCCAGTGAGGCTGTGTTCCGGGTTCTGTCGGTAATGAACACGCCCTGATTAATATTCAGTCTGCTCCTGGTGATAATCATTAACTAAACCTATAGATTTATTAGCGGTTCTCTCCCTATCCTGTTCCTTAGTGAAGAGTACGTTCTGTCTCCAACAAACATCACCATGGAGATGAAATGTGATCTCAGTGATTTTGCGAGTGCAATGTTTGTTGGTGCCAGAGGGAGCAGTTTTATAGACAATAGACAATAGGTTCAGGAGTAGGCCGTTCGGCCCTTCAAGCCAGCACTGCCATTCAATGTGATCATGGCTGATCATCCACAATCATTACCCTGTTCCTGCTTTCTCCCCATATCCCTTGACTCCGCTATCTTTAAGAGCTCTATCTAACTATTTCTTGAAAGCATCGAGATAATTGGCCCCCACTGCCTTCTGAGGCAGAGTATTCCACAGATGCACAACTCTCTGGGTGAAAAAGTTTTCCGTGAACTCTGTTCTAAACGGCCTACCCCTTATTCTTAAACTGTGGCCTCTGTTTCTGGGCTCCCCCAACATCGGTAACATGATTCTTGCCTCTAGCGTGTCCAAACTCTTAATAATCTTATATGTTTCCATCAGATCCCCTCTCGTCTTTCTAAATTTCAGTGTATACAAACCTAGTCGTTGCAATCTTTCAACATATCGCAGTCCCTCCCACCCCGGGAATCAACCTATTGAACATATGCTGCACTCCCTCAATAGCAAGAATGCCCTTCCTCAAATTTGGAGACCAAAGCTGAACACAACTCTCTAGGTGTGTCTCACGAGGGCCCTGTACAACTGCAGAAGGAACTCTTTACTCCTATACTCAGCTCCCTCTGTTAAGAAGGCCAACATGCCATTAGCTTTCTTCACTGCCTGCTGTACCTGCATGTTTACTTTCAGTGACTTCTGAACAAGGACACCTAGATCCCGTTGTACTTCCCCTTTTCCTAACTTGCATTCCTAACTTGCATTCAGACAGTTATCTGCCTTCCTGTTCTTGTCACCAAAGTGGATAAGCTCACATGTATCCACATTAACCTGCATCTTCCCACACACCCAACCTGCCGAAATCACCTGCATTCTCCTAAGATCCACCTCATATTTCACACTGCCACCCAGCTTTGTTTCATCTGCAAATTTGCTAATGTTACTTTTAATCCCTTCATTTAAATCATTAATGTATATTGTAAATAGCCGGTCCAAGCACCGAGCCTTTCGGTACCCCACTAATCACTGTCTGCCATTCTGAAAAGGAGCCGTTAATCCCTACTCTTGGTTCCCTGTCTGCCAACCAATTTTCTATTGATGTCAGTACCCTACCCCCAATACCATGTGCTCTAATTTTACCCAGTAATCTCCTATGTTGGACCTTATCAAAGGCTTTCTGAAAGTCCAGCTACACTACATCACTGGCTCTCTCTTGTCCATTTTCATAGTTACATTCTCAAAAAATTCCAGAAGATTTGTCAAGCATGATTTCCCCTTCGTAAATCTGACTCGGACCGATTCTGTTACTTCTATACAAATGTTCCGTTATTTCATCTTTTATAATTGACTCCAGCATCTTCGCCACCACTGATGTAAGGCTAACTGGTTATAATTCCCTGTTTTCTCTCTCCCTCCTTTCTTAAAAAGTGGGATAATATTAGCTATCCTCCAATCCTCAGGAACTGATCCTGAATCTATAAAACATTGGAAAATGATTACCATTGCGCCCACGATTTCGAGTGCCACCTCCGTAACTACCCCGGGTTGCAGACCATCAGGCCCTGGAAATTTATCAGCCTTCAATCCCATCAGTCTACCAACACAGTTTTCTGCCTCATGTGAATTATCTTCAGTTCTTCCGTTACCCCAGGTCCTCTGGCCGCTATTACATTTGAGAGATTGTCTATGTCCTCCCTAGTGAAGACAGATTCAAAGCACCTGTTCAACTCGTCTGGCATTTCCTTGTTCCCCATAATAAATTCACCCGTTTCTGCCTTGAAGGGCCCAAGTTTGTTCTGAAATATCCCCCCCCCCCCTTCACACACCTAATGAAGCTTTTATTACCCTCATTTATATTCTTGGTTAGCTTACCTTCGTACCTCATCTTTTCTCCCCGTATTGCCGTTTTAGTAATCTTCGGTTGTTCTTTAAAAGTTTCCCAATCGTCTGGCTTCCCACTCATCGTTGCTATGTTATACTTCTTCTCCTTTATTTTTATACTGTCCTTGACTTCCCTTGTCAGCCATGGTCGCCCCTACTCCCCTGAGAATCTTTCTTGCTCTTTGGAATGAACTGATCCTGCACCTTCTTTATTATTCGCAGAAATACCTGCCATTGTTGTACAACTTTCATATCCGCGAGCATATCCTTCCAGTCAACTTTGGCTAGCGCCTCCCTCATAGTTCCATGGTCCCCTTTGTTCAATTGTAATACTGACACTTCCGATTTTCAGTTCTCCCTCTCAAATTGTAGATTAAAACTTACAATATTATGGTCACTACCTCCTAATGGTTCCTTTACCTCGAGTTCCCTTATCAACTCCAGTTCATTACACAATACTAGATCCAGAATTGCCTTCTCCCTGGTAGGCTCCAGTACAAGATGCTCGAAGAATCCATCTCGGAGGCACTCCACAAACTCCCTTTCTTGGGCTCCAGTACCAACCTGATTTTCCCAGTCTACCTGCATGTTGAAATCCCCCATTACAACCGTAGTATTACCTTTACAACATGCTAATTTTAACTCTTGATTCAACTTGCACCCTATATCTAGGGTTCTATTTGGGGGACCTGTAGATAACTCCCATTAGAGTCTTTTTGTCCTTACAATTCCTCAGTTCTATCCAAACTGACGCTACATCTCTTGATTGTATGTCACCCCTCGCAAGGGTCTGAATTTCATTCCTCACCAGCAAAGCCACCCCACCCCCCTCTACCCAACTGTCTGCCCTTTCGATAGGACATATAATCTTGAATATTCATTTCCCAGCGCTGGTCATTTTGCAGCTATGTATGTTATTCCTACAACATCATACTAACCAACTTCCAACTGAGCTTCAAGTTCATCCACTTTATTACTTATACTTCGTGCATTCATATATAGTACTTTCAAACCATTACCCCCCTCGCTTCTCACATCAGTCCCTATTGCACCTGACCATACTGAGCTTTCTTCATACGATCCCTTCTTGAGCTTTCTGCCCCTTTAAATCTGTTGTCTTTCTTAACTTTTCTTATTCTGTCTTTCCCTTTTACTCCATCCTTATATTTCCAGTTCGTCTCCTTCACGGCCCCCATTTATTAGTTCAAACACAACCGTGTAGCAGTGGCAAACCTGCCTGAGAAAATGCTGGTCCCCCGCCTGCTAAAGTGCAACCCGTCTCTTTTGTATAATTCATCTTTACCCCAAAACAGATCCCAGTGGTCTAAGAATCTAAAACCCTGCTTGCCGCAGCAGCTCTCAGCCACACATTGAGATCCCATATCTCCCCGTTCCTGCCCTCACCAGCAAGAGGAACTGGAAACAAACCGGAGATAACCACCCAGGTGGTCCTGCTTTTCAGTCTTCTTCCGAGTTCTCTGAAGTCACGCTGCAGAATTTCTTCCTCTTCTTTCCGATGTCATTTGTGCCGATATGCACTACCACATCTGGCTGTTCACGTTCACCCTGGAGGATTCCCTGCAATCGGTCCGAGACGTCCTGGATCCTGGCTCCAGGGAGTCAACATACCATCCTTCAATCCTGCCTGTTGCAGCAGAAACCCCTTTCTGTACCTCTTACTATGGAGTCCCCTACTACCACGGCTCTGCTTGTCGTCTGTCTTATCTGCTTTGCTTCAGTGCCAATTTTCGACTCGCAGACCGGTCCGCATCTCAGAATGGCAGTATCTTCTGTGCCGACAGCTTCCAAGAGGGTGAACCTGCATTCAAGAGACACATCCCCCGGGGTCTCCAGTACTTCAAGCATCCATCCCTTTCTCATCGTCGCCCCCGTTCTCTCCTCCAGTATCTTCGGTGTAACAACCTCACTGTAGGTCCTGTCCAGCAAACTCGCGTTTTCCCGGGCGATCCTGAGGTCATCCAGTTGCCTCTCCAGTGTCCCAACACTGTCCTTCAGGAGCTGAACCTGTACAAACTTATCACAGTTGTAGCAGCCTGTTGCACCATTATTGTCCCTGACCTCCAACATCAGGCAAACATCACATTGAATCAGTTTACCTGTCATCTCTTCACCACCTTTTACCCTCTCCAACTGTGGTGTAGTCTCCTCCCTCAGCCTCCTCGCCGAAGACTCTCGAGCCAAAGTCTCGAACTTCCCTCGGCAGGGCCGCTTCGCTCGACAGGGCCACTCCCCTCGACAGGGTCGCTCCCTTCGAAAAGGCCGCTTCCCTCGACAGGTTCACTTCCCTCGACAGGGCCACTTCCCTCGATAGGGCCATTCCCTCGACAGGGCCGCTTCCCTCGAAAAAGTCAGTATCCTTTCATGTCTTGACTAATAGAGAATCTATCAACCTCTTCTTTAAATACACCCAAATACTTGATCTTCACAGCCACCTGCGGCAAAGAGTTGTCCACATTCGCCACTCTGGTTAATTAAATTGCTCCTTATTTATGCTCCCAATGGACGTCATTCTAGGACTGAAGGAAATGAAGTGTTGCGACAAATGCTTCAAAGGGGTTTGTTCTCTGCAACGGGCTGCACGACAATATACTCGAGGGTAAGTTCACCATTGCAGCTTGCAATAGAAAGAGAAGTCAATGACCTGTTACTGCAGTTCATGGTAGTTCCACATTTCCGCAATCACTACGGCACGAAGATCAGAACAAAAGTTACTTCAGAAGATACGAGACCATGAAATGAGTAATCAATGACGGAATGTGAGTGGCTTTGAAGAGCTGAGCTGCTGAAATCAAATTACCAGACCTGGATCGATTGCGACTGGGTCTGATACAGGTTTACCTGGTAATATGGGCACATTCACTTTCGCTCCAAATATTTCCTACATTCCTTGGTGAAGATATATAATGTCTAACTGACCAGAGTTTGAGTAAATGAGACTCACCAAACTGTCTCCTGACTGAATCACCGGAATCTCCGAGTCAGATGGGTTCTCTCCAGTCGGTGCTCTCTGTCCTCGGGCTGGTTCACTTGTTGCTGTTCCCTCGTCTTCAGTCGCGCTCTGCTTCCAGGTATGTGCTTTTCTTCCAATAAATGTCTCACTGCAGGTCTAACTTGAACATGAAAGATAACGAAGTACGTTAACAATACCAAATAAAACAAAATATTTCTGTTCAATGTTCCTAAAGACATAAACTCATAGAAATTTAAATGTTGAATACAAATATCTCAATCTCAGTGAACAAATCAGTAATTGTCCCTCACACATCAGAAAACCTGATGTGGGTAAGAATAAGTCATAATTCAGTCATTGTAAGACAAAAGATACAGAAGCAGAATTAGTCCATTCGCTCCATCTTGTCTGCAACACCATTCATCAAGGTTGAAGATTACCCCCCCTCCCCCACCCCCGCAATGCTCCATTTCTTTCTGCTTTCCTACTGTAACAGCAAACCTAGTTATCAATCAAGAATATATCAAACTCGGCAATGAATATACCCAATAATAGCCCCCACCCACATGTGGCATCAAATTGAACTGATCAACCAAGCCTTGGCTGGGAAATAAAATAATCTTTCATCTCAGTTTTAAAGGAAAGTTTATTTATTCTCATCGTGTGCTCAGACCCACCAAAGGAAACTCATCACACACGTCTAATCTGTCAAGACCAATCTTCTGAATTACAGTGAGTTCAGGCTCAGACCCACCGAAGGAAACTCACCACACTCGTCTAATCTGTCAAGACCAATCTTCTGAATTACAGTGAGTGCAGGCCCAGACCCACCAAAGGAAACTCACCACACACGTCTAATCTGTCAAGACCAATCTTCTGAATGACAGTGAGTGCAGGCTCAGACCCACCAAAGGAAACTCACCACACACGTCTAATCTGTCAAGACCAATCCTCTGAATGACAGTGAGTGCTGGCCCAGACGCACCAAAGGAAACTCACCACACACGTCTAATCTGTCAAGACCAATTTTCTGAATGACAGTGAGTGCAGGCCCAGACGCACCAAAGGAAACTCACCACACACGTCTAATCTGTCAAGACCAATCTTGTCAGCTCTCTCGACATCCAAGTTTCCCCTACCTTGCCATCCTTGCCCTTTCGTCTTCCTGGAAAGTACATGCCCTGTATTCCGTGCAGTTGGTCCTTAAATACCCTCCACATCTGGACTTCCCAACATTCAAAACAGCCGTTTCCTATTAACTTTCCCTAATTCCTGTCTAATAATTTCGTAATTTGCACAGCTCCAACTCATTACTCCTCGGCAAAGTCCAGAACTTTTCTCCAAAGCAATGGTAAAACTTAAATTGTGTGGTGATTGTACATCAGTTGAATGTAAATCGGCCAATCGTGAGGCAGCAGCTCTGTTAGTTTAATAAACGAATGAAGACATGGCCAAGAGGGTCAGATATTGTTCAGATCAGACGCAGAACTGGGAACAAATGTGACTTTAGTGGCATTAAGCAAGGAATGATTGCTGGTGTCAGACCGTGTCGTCTGAAACTGCTGAACTGCAGAGATTTCCACACACAGCAGTCTCAGTTTAAAGAGAAACGGAGCGAAAAAATGAAACATCCAGCGATGGCAGTTCTGTAGGAGACAATGCCTTGATAATGAGAGAGACCAGAGGAGGATGGGCAGACTGATTCAATGTGAAAAAATGAAACATCCAGCGATGGCAGTTCTGTAGGAGACAGTGCCTCGATAATGAGAGAGACCAGAGGAGGATGGGCAGACTGATTCAATGTGAAAAAATGAAACATCCAGCGATGGCAGTTCTGTAGGGGACAATGCCTCGATAATGGGAGAGACCAGAGGAGGATGGGCAGACTGATTCAATGTGAAAAAATGAAACATCCCGCGATGGCAGTTCTGTAGGAGAGAATGCCTCGATAATGAGAGAGGAGGATGGGCAGACTGATTCAATGTGAAAAGAAGGCGACAGTAACTCAAATAACCACAGGATACAATGTGCAGAAGAGCACCACTGAACGGGTAACCTGTCGAACATTGACCATTGACGTCGATGGGATACAACAGCAGAACATAAAGTCTGTGGCCACGTTAGTCGGTACAGGCGATACACAGTAAAGTGCCCACTGTGTCGACTTCGGTCACTTAAACAGCCAGTGAGATTCAGGAAGTGTTATTTTAAATATCCCTGCCAGCTGTACCCAGTCTTTGATTAAAAAAAACACATATAGAAAAACAAAACACACACACACACACACACACACACACACACACACACACACACACACACACACACACACACACACACACACACACACACACACACACACACACACACACAGCACACACCACACACACATATCCGTAACACAGCACAATTTCAAAAGCCGGTAATGAACTGGTAGCAGTGTGCGTATTAAAACACCATCTCATTGCCCATTCAGCACAGTCTCTGTCCTTACCTTGTGCTGAGCTTGATTCCCTTTCCAGCGAGTCTGAACACCTGAGGTTTATGGTTCCGAACAGTAAGCAAACACAATGTTCGGATAATCCTGGGCTTCACATTAATCAGAAAGTCACGCCACTCCCTGTTCTCACAGCGCTTCTATTGTCCAACACAAAGCACATTGAAGCAACTATTTCCAGAATTTCCAAATGTTTGAGCCAGATTTACCGCTTCAGTGCCCGGGGCCGATGATTACATTTCTCTCCAAATGTTTAATCTGCGCCAGAGAGGAATCACAACTCACAACTTGGTTCCGACCGGTTGGTGTTGTCACTTTGATTTATTATTCATCTTGGGACCGGTTCATTTTTGGATTATAAACTCCAGCGACAACTCAAAACAAAGTTGTTTGTGGTTATATTGAACAGAGACAGCAGAAATAAAGGCGCGTATCTCCACACCCTACTCCCCAGCGCTTGCATTGAACCACAGAAATACTAATTCAAACAGCTAGTGCCGATCATGCCTTTTTGGTGATTTTTGATCAGTATATCCTGGTTCCTACCTTTCAGAGCGGCCGCAGATCCTCTTCTTACACTGGCCATTGCGAGACTGAGCTAATGGCTCTGCAGGTAAATGAACACACTCCGGTTAAAAATTAATCTGCTCCGAGTGAAAATCATTAAGTAGACCCGGGATTTTATCAGTGGATCTCTCCGTGACCTGTTCCTTGGTACAGGGCTTTTTCTGTGTCACACGCCCTTTTTGTTTTACAAACAGGACAGCTCGGACAATTTACCGATGTTACGTTGCTGCCAGTAATAAACGAGACTGCCGCCATTAACCCTCCCATTAGCGCAACAGAACAAACGCCGTGACCTGCAGCTCAGTGAGTTATCAGGTCGCAGGTTCAGTTGCATGCGCCATTATGCATGTCAGAATAGACAATGTCTGTCTCATGTTTCGGAAGGAAGTTCAGTCAAGTCAGGGGGGAATTCTAAGGGATAGATTTCATTCGCTTCTGGAAAAGACAGGGGAAGACACAAAAACAAAGGAGAAAAGAGACAGAGACAGAGAGCGACAGAGAGAAACAGCCGGGCAGAAATACACACACACACACACACACACAAACACACACACACACACACACACACACACACACACACACACACACACACACATACACACACGCGCACACACACACACACATACACACACGCGCACACACACACACACACACACGCGCGCACTCACACACGCACGCACACACACACGCGCGCGCGCGCGCACACACACACACACACATACACACACACACACACACACACGCACACACACACACATACACACACACACATACACACACGCGCACACGCACACACACACACACACACACACACATACACACACACACACACGCACACACACACACATACACACACACATACACACACACGCGCACACGCACACACACACACACACACGCACACACACACACGCACACACACACACACACACATACACACACGCGCACACGCACACACACACACACGCACACACACACACGCACACACACACGCACGCACACACACACACATACACACACGCGCACACGCGCACACACACACACACACACATACACACACGCGCACTCACACGCACGCACACACACACACGCGCGCGCGCGCACACACACACACGCGCGCGCGCGCACACACACACAGAAACAGACAGAGACAGACGGAGAAGGGGAAATATACAAATAGAAAGGGATAGTAGGAGAATGGCAGACAGGCAGACACTGACGGGAACTTGTGACCCTCAGATAGAGACCGTAAGTGACTCCGGAGCCTCTCATTCATCCAAGGACGGGCGGTCGAGTTGAACTGGGTGCTTTGTACGGGGCTGAGTGGGGGAGGGGCAGGACGGGGGTAGATGCTTCCGAAGAGTAGGAAAGCATTTGGCGGGAAGCGGTGGCGGGGCCAAGAGAGATGAGGAGGGGACTGGGCAACTGGGATCCCTAACCTGAGATGTCAGGAAGTTCATGGGACTAGTTGCCTCCTTCAGCTTCTCACCATTAATTCTGTCATCTTATCTGCTGCAACCGAATGAAGCTGATTCACCTGTCAGTGGGGAACCCCATTCTCAAACGCCCCCAACTTCCCCAGAGGGGGAATCCGAATCTGTTTATCCGATTCGGCCTCTTAACTTTAATCGGAATCGTTTATACACTCTGAAAATTGTTTTCCAGGGGCCATACTTGGATTTATTGTATAGCTCCGGATTACTGGTCTTGAAGGCCACAGGTCTAGCCCTCAGCAGATGGCCAATGTCCTGGTCCATCCACGGCATTTTATTTGGTCAGTGTCCGGCAAGATCTCCAAGGCAGACACTAATCTACACAGGACTTCGTGTAGTCGGTAACAACTGTGGCCTTCTTGGTCCACACCACTGGTGCTGTGGTCTTTAGTCTCTGCCCATATGCCGGGAATAGAAGTCCAGCCAAGTGACAGACTTTCAAAAGTGTGGGTCTAGATGGTACTGCAAGCGTTCTTGAATAAGGGACAATGGTAACGTGCGTTGCCTCCTCTGGGTTCACGAGCGATACTTTGTTGATAACTGTTCAGAGACTTCGTCAAGCTGACCTGACAGCACACACCACCCCTACCCCAACCCCTACCATCCCCCCCCCCCACACACACACACACACATTGAGAGGCAAAGCATTAGGTTGTGGTGTTTCGAACCTGCAGATAATAGAGCTTAGCTCCTTCAGTGCCTGGTTAATGTTCGCTTGAGTTCGAATGTACACCACTGCTAGAAAAAAAACTGATAAAATGGATTGCATTTGACTGATAGGTGTTCTAGTTCAAGTGGATAGGAAAGACACAGAACTGATACGTCTGTGCATCAAGACAGGTTAATCACAAAGCATTTGACAAGGTTCCACACGAAAGTTAGTTAAGAAGGTTCATTCGTTAGGTATTAATATTGAATTAGTTAAATGGATTCAGCAGTGGATGGATGAGAGATGCCAGAGAGTAGTGGTGGATAACTGCTTGTCAGGTTGGAGGCTGTTGACCAGTGGTGTGCCTCAGGGATCTGTAGTGGGTCCAATGTTTTTTGTCATATACATTAATGATCTGGATGATGGGCTGGTAAATTTGATTAGTAAATATGCAGATGATACTAAGATAGGTGGCGTTGTGGATAATGAAGTAGGTTTTCAAAGCTTGCAGAGAGATTTAGGCCAGTTAGAAGAGTGGGCAGAAAGATGGTAGATGGAGTTTAATGCTGATAAGTTTGAGGTGCTTCATTTTGGTAGGAATAATCCAAATAGGACATACATGGTAAATGGTAGGGCAATGAGGAATGCAGTAGAACAGTGTGATCGAGGAATAATGGTGCATAGTGCCCTGAAGGTGGAATCTCAAATGGATAGGGTGGTGAAGAAAGCTTTTGGTATGCTTGTCTTTATAAATCAGAGCATTGAGTATAGGAGTTGGCATGTAATGTTAAAATTGCACAAGGCATTGGTAAGGCCATATTTGGAGTATTGTGTACAGTTCTGGTCACAGAATTTTAGGAAAGATGTCAACAAAATAGAGAGAGTCCCAAGGAGATTTACTATAATGTTACCTTCGTTTCAGCAGCTATGTCACAGAGAAAGGTTGAACAACTTAGGTTTTTTTTCTTTGGAGCGTAGAAGTTTGAGGGGAAACTTTCTCCAGGAACGGGACGAGATCGCCTGTTCGGGGAAGTTAACGGGACTGACTGTCCAACATCAGGACTCCCCGCTTGGTACCGGCCTCAAAACTCACCGATGTGAACGTGATGTCTTCACCCTGCAGTCAGCGATCCTTCCCTCGGCTCAGTAAAGCAGAGCGGTCGACAGGGCTTTGGAAACAAACCCCCAACTGCTTCAGCGTCGTCGTCGTCGTCGTCGTCATCATCATCATCATCATCATCATCATCATCATGTGCCAGAGCCTCGGCGACCACTTTCTTCCACTGCAATCTGTGGCAGTCAAACCTCTTGCATCTCTGGCGGTGAGTCTGGTCCACTTCTTGATGTTGTCGATCCAGGTTTTCCTCTGTCTACCTGGGGAGCGGCTTCCTTCTACTCTGTCTTCAAGCACAGTGCGTTCCATTGTGTCATCAGTCCTTGAGATGTGTCCAAAATAACTGAGTTTCCTTTGTATAACGGTTTCCAGAAGGATTGTTTTCGTGCCAGTTTTTTTCTCGATGCAATTTACAGAGAAGAGTTACTAGAATTTTACCTGGGTTTCAGCACCTAAGTTACAGTGAAAGGTTGGACAAGTTAGGTCTTTATTCTTTGGAGCGTAGAAGGTTGAGGGGGGACTTGATAGTGGTATTGAAAATTATGAGGAGGACAGATAGAGTTGACGTGGATAGTTTTTTTTTCCATTGGGAGTAGGGAAGATGCAAACAAGAGGACATGAGTTGAGAGTTAGGGGGCAAAAGTTTAAGGGTGACACGAGGGGGAACTTTTTACTGAGAGATTGTTAGCTGTGTGGAACGTGCTTCCAGCAGAAGTGGTAGAGGCAGTTTCGATATTGTCATTTAAAGTAAAATTGGATAGATATATGGAAAGGAAAGGAATGGAGGGTTATGGACTGAGTGCAGATCGGTGGAATTAGGTGAGAGTAATCCTTCGGCATGTACTAGATGGACAGAGACGACCTGTTTCCGTGCTGTAATTGTTATATATTTATATGGTTATACGATAAAACGTCGAATCAGAGGTAAATTGGCATTAGGATAAAATGGTGTGCACTTGAATTAGGAATTTGAAATTGGTATTTTTTAAGTTGTAGGTTTCCATTAGCAAACATGTTTTGAAGTCATTGTAGCATTTGCACTGTAATATGTAAATTACAGGTCAGTTTAGACCACGTGGCGGTGCAGTCAATTGCTCAGCGATTTGCTGACGTCGTCAGCCCTAATTCCATAAATTATTCAGCTGCCGCTGCGTGGTCAGATTGAATCGATTATTTCACTCTATAACTACAGAGTTCCAATAAAATTATAAATTGTAACAAAATTTCGGCCCTCCTTGCGGAACACGGGTGCCCGCTGTCTTCCAGCCAGAATTCACTCTGACTACTACATCATCCAATTCCACATCACCGCAGCTGGGTTTCTCTAGATCCCATGCCTCCTGACTTCCTGAATGATTCTACTATTGGGAACGGATCAAACGCCTTATCAAAATTAATACATCCACGTCGACTGTTCTCATTCATCTGTTTGTTTCTCACTGTTACAAATAATTCAATCTGGTTCATAAAGGGCAATATGCCCCTCAAGAAGCCATGTTGACTCTCCGTATCTGGACTACGTTTCTCCAAATGTCCATAAATTCCCTCCACAATAGTCTTCTCCAATAGTTTACCACTACTGACATAATATTCACTGGTCTCTAATTCGAAAAAGTGTACCTATTGTCTTTCGTCAACAGAGGGATTACATTTGTCGTCCCCGAAGCTTCTAGTTCTGCTTCCACGGCCAGCGAAGAGACAAATATCTTGTCCAAAAGTGCAGCAATCTCTTCGCTCACCTTCCAGAATTACCTGGACGGTATCGGGGAATCATCTATCATTATGTTTTCCAAAATTCCAGCGCATCTTTTTTCTGAGCCTCGGCATGGTCGACAATATCAGCCTTTTTACGCTCTGTTCACATTCATGAATGTATTCGGTGAGGAGCTTCACCGCCTCCTTGACCCCAGACACAAGTTTTCCTCTGATCTGCCCACACTCTCTCCAGTCTCTTCCGGTTCATCACAGGGCAACTCGCTAAGGGTTCTCAAGTCCCCTTCTACCTACTCTAAGCCCATTGCTAAATTCTTTCCTGTCTGCATTGTGACTCGCCATAACACAACCCATCTTTTCTTCCTAAACCTTAGTTATCTTTCTGTCTTCCTCTTGGCGAGCTCTTCCAACTTTGTTGTCAGCCAGAGTTACTTTGCGCTATCATCCATTCCCTGCATCAATGAGACAAGCCCTTACTGAACCCCATGTCAGTGCTCCCTAAACAATCTCCACAAATCTGTGGCGCATGTCCCTGACTACATCATATCCCAATGTACGTTCCCAAGTTCCTGCCAGGTAGCACCATACATCGCACACCCCCAAATTCCATGCTTCCTGGTCCTACCCCTGTGCAAGGTAAATGCCGGGGAGTTCTGCCCTGTCGTTCTGAAATGCTGACCCGTGGAGAGATCTGTCACCTGACCCATTTCCTTTTCTAATATTAGATCCGGTCTGGACTGTTCGCTAGTCCGTCTTTCTTTTTATAGTGACATGAATCCTTCCTGCACACAACTGAGGAATTATGCCATATCTAAACATATTAACTGGGGAAGGTGCCAAAGAAGAACATGACACATGTCAAAGATCCGCTTCCCGATCGGTTCCTCACTGTTCCCGTTACTTTATTTTGTTAATCTGGTGGGCGGTTGTATAGAATACTCCGGATTGGGTGTTCACTGCCTTCATGTCTCTGTGTTCGTCTTACAGTCTATTAACAAACGAACACTCCACGTTGTCCTCCCTTTGTGCAGCTGCGGTGCCATCCCTGGTTTCCCATCGGGCTCCCTTTACACTCTGTTACCTGACCCTGTCCATTTTGAAACATCTAAAACACGGAAAGTCCTGCAGCCATCCCTGACCTTGTGACAGTCGAGTGTCTGCGATAATTCGGAACGTACTTTAACCAGTGTAACAATCACGCCAGCAGCATTGACCGTTTGTATTGCTACCTACCTGAACTGTGTGAAGTAAGTAATCTTCCGACAAGTCTACAATTTCCGGATGATCAGGCAAATGATTGTTTGAGTTAATGACTTATTTGCCAAACCTACTCATTGTAAAGCGGCTTTATTTGATAACTCCGCTGAATTGTCATTAGACATGGGCGTTATCTACACAGATGGCAATTTAATGTAAACACACACATCATTCCATTCCTCAGCTCTTCTCTGAATTTACTCTGTGTCAGTGTATAGATACAAGTATTGGTGCACATGCTGAGTACTTGTAACATGAACCCAAATTGCTGGAAGATGTATACCGGGGAACTCAAATATCTGTCCTCGTAAAAATAGTTTTGCACTTGCCATTTCAGCGAATAGACTACATTGGGCATACATAATAATACGAGATTAGCTGATACAGAAAACAACAATATCATCGATTTTCTGCGTTTTTCCACCTCGGCATCTTTCTGATTGTCGCTGCTGTGCCGAAGCTTTCTGCGGACTCTATTTGCCACAAATATGTGTCTTATGGTTAACCCGTTAAACACCAGGATTAATACGTTTGGTAGCCATGGTGTTAAAATACTGAGCAGTAATTGGTATCCTCTCCACGTATTCGTATATAAGGGTGCAACGCCACGGCATGTTGTCAATGATGACGTAAGGTTCAATGGCAAAGTATAACGGGGCACATCTCCCGCAGCTCAGTATAACCACGGTCACCATAACCACCGTTGCTGTTCTCTCGGTGCAGTATCGCTCCCGCAGCTTTCGGCAACATATTGCGATGAAGCGATCGAAGGTAAAACTGACCGTGAACCAAACAGAACAGTCCGTCGTGACAACCCGAAATACAAGTGTCAGAGCGCATACAGGAGTGATGAGCAGGGATCTGGAATAAATGTAGATATTGTTGGTCTGTTCCACTAAAGCAAAAACGATAACCACCATCAGATCCGCTGTTGCCATTCCAACCAGGTAACGTGTGATGCATTTGGAGAGTCCGCATTTTCCCCGAGATAGAATCACAATCGCCGTTAAGTTAACTACAAGAAATTTGGAGACAAAATAGAAATATGGTCATCAGCAATTCTCCGAATGCCCGGATTCTACCGATGTTGTCCAGGGTATGGTCTGTTTGGAAGTGGAAAGCGGGAATCCAGTGTGTGCGGTCTCGGTCGCTGCACTCCGGCTGGAGGACAATGACGGATGTGAGTGCCAGTGGATTGGCGACATTTCCACTGTTTAGAGCGAGGCATACGAGTTCCACGACTCACGGACCGGTGAGCAGTCGATCGCTCCTGTAAACAACACCGTTTCCATTATTAGAGGTGAAAGAACAGACGAGATTATTTGTAGTGGAGACAAAGTGGAATCATGGAGATGCAAAGTATGAGTTCTCATTTACTGACTTACAGAACAACAGACCTACGTGTCGTAAATAGACTGGACCGTCATTTAAATAAGCTGCCACGTTGTTATAATGTCGGAGTGTCTGCACTGATAGAGACTCGGACATAGAAAAGCACAGACCAACATCACTTCAGAAAGCCTAGCGAGGTGAAATTATGAAACAATGTCAATATCAGCACGAACATAATTGTCAAAAAAAAGAAGAAAACACTGCAATCGAAATACGGAAAATGGAAATAAAACAATTAGATGCCTGAATCCTCCATTGCTGAACCGGTTACCGCAGCAGAGTAACGACGGCACCATACATAAAGTAACCAGCTCCGGCATCTTACCGGGGACACCAACCGCTACAAGTGTGGGATAGAAAATTCCCGCGATGTAATAAATCGCCGCATATCCCATAATCCGTCAGAAACAGCGTTCAGTTGGACGGAGAGTTTCAGCTGCTCAGATGGACTGGTGATTGGTTTAGCAAACTTTTATTGAGTTGAGAGCAATTCCACTGGGGCAAATAGCGTGGCGATCACGTCAGGGACATTAGCGACAAACAACTGCACAAACACTTAAACTATTTTTACTCACTGTTCCTGTGTAATGAATTTGACCCCTCAAGGGACATTGCCATCTGTGTATCTTAAAACGAAATATGATGTGTTTTTTTCCACGCTATTTTCCATGATACCTGGCTTCAGCTATATCTGTGTTGCTTTTAAAGTAGGCATTCAACTTGAACGTGCCCTCGGGAAATTAGCGAGGCCTGTGGACAGTTTGAAGAGCAATGTTTTCCTTCACACACATGGGCCATTTGGCAGGAAACTGACCTCTGCCAGTGAATGACCTGACCACCCCATACCCGTGACCTGCGATGCAGTCTGTTTAACTTAAAGATATTCTCAAACCTGCGACAATTCCATCACTATTTCTCCATCCATTCTCTGTCTGAACAAACGTAGCAAGTGAAATCTGTGAACTATCCTCAGGTTCCCAGGCTGTTCTATTATTTGCCACGGAGTTGTATGTTTTCCCCTGATTTACTGTCAGGTAGATTGCCTTTGGAGCGTCACTATGAGTGTGTGCAGAACAGCGGATCTGTTCAAGCTCACCTGTCAATCACACTTCATTCTGCTCCTGCAGTGCACTGCTCCATTCTCATTGTGGTACTCGTACCGATGAGCGGCTCTGGACTTATTGGAGAGAGTCTCAGCACTCTGTTTCCATTGTGGAACTCGTACTAACGTCCGGCCATCGGTTAGCTCGCGAAAATGTCACCTCTGCCTTCAAATTCATCCTTCCAAAGTGAATCACAAGGTAAGTTTCCAGGTTGAACTTCATCTCGAGGATATAGTTCAGCTCTCCATGGCATGGAGTGAAAATCCAAAAAAATAATCCTACAAGTTAACATATGGTCCTTCTACGAAGCATGTCTCAAAACTGCTTCTATTGCCGATTTATCTGGGTTATCATTGTTCACAAATCAAACAATTTTTAAAATAATGTACATTTCCTCGCAGATTTGGCCACCAACACAGATTCTTCAACTGTTCCATACTTCTATCTGCTCGTTGATTCCCACAAATGTCACTGTGCAAGTACATCATCTGGTTTCTTTCACAATTCTGCACTTTAAATTTACCGCTATCAAGTATAATCCAAATCCGTGCCTGTATCCATCGATATTTCCCATAATCTTCAGAATCCTCTCCTGTTACTGTGTCTATATGTGTACAGTCTGCTGGTTTTTCTGTCATCCCTACCTCTACAGGTGGATTCCATTTCACCACCCAACTTGATTCTAGTTTGGCTAACTCACTAGCCCTTCTGCTCCTTCCGGGGATGACTTTACCTGAGCTTCCACCTTTTTAGTCCATCAGCGTTTTCTCTTGCCTGCTCAAATATTTACTTCAACAAGGGGGCTGATGACAAAGGTTTGCCTTTTCTTGGGATATAACCCCTAGATTCCCATAACGGTAAATATTCAGTCAAACCGCATGAGCATCCAGTGAATGAAGGGAGATGGGTCATGTACTGACATCAGAGTTTAGTCTCATTCGCTATCGTGTTCAGCGCAGATGTAGTGAGTCAAAGAGCTTGTTTCTGTTCTGTACGGTTCCATGATGTGTTCCAATTTTAAATTCAATCTATTCATCAGCTACTGTCCATTCATTTACTTTCATCTCCGTCTTCTGCTCTGACGAGTGTAATATAGGACATGGTGTCTTGCAACACCGGAACAAGCTCTCCCGCCACCATGTCCCTGACGAGCGGAAGATTCCCGGCTATGCAGTGACGTAAGCTGTGTCGGCAATTTCTCAGAGTTCATCAGTCAACCGCCTGCTGCAATGTGGAACTTTGGATGACTCCAGATGCCAAACGTGAGCTTCCCTCGCAATCCAACACACAAAATCTCTCGGTGCCGCACAGAACAACGTAGTTAGAATTTTCACAATCAAAAATGCATGATATATTGCAGACGAGTCCGAAACTGTCATTGGAAAATCGGAAAGATTCTTATATTTTTTATGAGTGGGACATAACTCACGCTCCGGTTCACATTGAGGAATATGTTACAGAATCAGCAAACGTAAGTGTGCAGAGACACACGGTGAAGGCAGCAATTTAGAATTGCTTAGGGAAATGTATTCATATAAATAATGTAGGAGCATGGAACAAGCTGCCTTGATGGGTTTTATTTCGATCAACTTATGAAATTAATTACGCACTTATTTATTCAACTTAATTTATTTATTTTGTTTATTTTCATTCAATATTTCAGAAGCTGTGTTGCCATGCCATAGAGGTTTACGGATCAAATGTTGCTCAGTTGGCGCTGTGTGGTTTAGCAACGGATAGCATGCAGAATTATGCAGGGCCGAATGGTCTGTTTGCCATATGACCCTAAGACGCTGTTTCTGCTGCTCCATGTAAACATCGTTACTCATCAGTGCAGTGTCTCACTCACAATTTTAACATAACCCAACAGCAGGAAAATCTTGTTCTAAGAATAGCTCACTGAATACAGATTCTATTTTAAGAGTATTCACTAGATTGGTGGAACAGTGGGAAAGAAGGAGAAAAAAAAAACCAGCGGCTCACACTGAGTCAGATATTCACAGGTCCGGGACTGAGACAACACCCGTAACGCTGGAGCAGACAAATACAGAATGAAACCCTCACTCTCACGGTGCAGCAGAGACTGACAAATACAGAATGAAACCCTCACTCACACGGTGCAGCAGAGACTGACAGATATGGAATGAAACCCTCACTCTCACGGTGCAGCAGAGACTGACAAATACAGAATGAAACCCTCACTCACACGGTGCAGCAGAGACTGACAGATACAGAATGAAACCTACAGCCTCACACTGTAGCAGAGACTGACAGATACAGATTGAAACCCACACACTCACACTGTAGCAGAGACCGACAGATACAGAATGAAACCCAGACTCTCAAACTGTAGCAGAGACAGACAGATACTGAATGAAACCCACACTCTCACACTGTAACAGACACTGACAGATACAGAATGAAACCCACACTCTCACACTGTAGAAGAGACAGACAGAGACTGAATGAAACCCACACTCTCACACTGCAGCAGAGTCAGTGTAGATGTTAAGGAAGAGGATGTGCTTGTTACAAGAAATGACACTAACCCAAGTGCAGGACACAGGCACGGAGATATGGTCAGGATGCAGACGTGAACGGCAAACAAGAGGGAGAGCAGGTAGGCAGGAGACATCGGACAGAATAGATCTTGACTCGGAGCGTCGAGAGATAAACGTCGGACAAAACTATTCTTCGTACGGAGAGACAGAGTAAAACTGAAGTAAAACTTTAGAAGACATCTTGGCGCGGAGGAGCTTGAGTTTTTGTTTTGTTATGCTAAGTGGAATGTGGAGGGAGACTGATTCACGTCGAATCCCACAGGTTCCACGCTGGTCAAACGAGATAACAGTCACCAAAGTTCATGCGCATCGAGTCGCTCCGAATCCATACATGAATTATCACCAAAAGTGACCAGTCACAGGAAGTCACAGTCTTCCAGGGGCTACCACACAACATACCCAGGCAAGGGACAACACACAAGTGGTCCCACGGGATATTCGAATAAATCCACTCCTATGGATTACACGAAGCGACGGTCACTTATACTTTATGCGTCCCATTCCCACGAATAATGCTAAATCTATTGGGTGAATCACGAAGAGCGATTGCCAGGCGCTCCAGGCTAATATAAAATAGTAAAGGGCTTAAAGGGCAACCCTGTCTAGTACCTCGAAAAAGCCTAAAAATGGGGACTTCTGGTTATTGGTAAATACAGCAGCCAAAGCTGTATGGTGTATCAATTTTATCTAAGATATAAATACTGGGCTAAAATTAAATTTCTCAAATATATTAAATAAATATTCCCATTCAAGCCTGTCAAACGCCTTCTCGGCATCAAGCGAAATAGCACATTCTGGAGTATTAGATGAAGTAGTGTATACAATGTCCATTAACCTCCTAACATTAAAATGTGAATAACAATTTTTAATAAATCCTGTCTGATCCTTGGAGGCTACGTGGCAATACCTTCACTAATCTAATTGCTAATAATTTGTAAAATATTTTAGAATCCATATTCAACAAAGATATAGGTGTGATGACGCACAATCAGTGGGATCTCTGTCTTTTTTAGGAATTAAAGAATTAGGTACTTCATAAAAGGATTGTGATATTTTACCTACAAATAAGAAACATCTTTAAACATTCTAAGTAACTAGTGAGAAATTAAATCTTAAAAAGATTTTTAAAAAACCTCAGCTTTATACCTATCCAGGCCAGGTGTTTTACCAGAGAACTTCGAAAAATTGCTTTCTTTATTTCCTCTTCAGTAATGGGTGCATCTAATGCTAAAGATTCATCAGCTGGTAATTTCGGAATATTCAGTTTCCTTAGAAATTCATGCATTATGATAGGATCATCAAGAAGTTCTGATTGGTATAAATTGGTATTAAATTCTTGAAAAGATTTATTAATTTCATCACGATCAATCGACAAAATACCTTCTCGTCTACGAACTTTGTTAATCTGACGTTTCGCCAAAGCAACTATCAATTGCTTAGCCAATAATTTACCCGATTTATCACCATGTATCTAAAGTCATTCGTTTTAAGTAATTGATTTTTAATCGGGGATATTAATAACAAACTATTTTGCATCTGAAGTTCAATTCTCTCTTTATAAATCTCCAGATTGGGAGAAATAGAATTTTTTTTCAATGTCTTTAATCTCAACAACCAAGGCATTCCATAATATCCCACTGGAAATTTCTTTTTGAGTTAGTTGAAAAGAAAAATGCAATTTGTACTTTAATGAAATTAATAAAATTTAAATCCTGAAGCAAAATAGAGTTGAACCCTTGGTTGTCGATTGGAATTCTCGCGCGTACTTGGAGCTCTCTTCGCGCAGGCTTTCGAGTATCCGTGTTCGGTTCGGTTCCAAACTCCCACGCTGTAAATTGCCCAGACTGTTCCGTTACTAACATGACTCAGTATAAGAGTTTCATCACACCACTCTGCGCTTTCGTTCCAGCAGCAGGGATTTGTGGTCACAGAGACGGGAAGGGAGGGTGAATATCGCGAAGACTGGTTGAGGAAAGTGATATCGCGGATATGGTGTGGGAAGGAGTCGGGTCAAGCGGGCGGGGTGGAAGAGGTCAGCGAGATGGCACGGGTTGCTTGTTTCAGTGGGTCTATAGAATGGAAGATCTGTAATCCCAGAATGCCCTGCAAGTGGGAAAGTCCTCTGATCGCTCAGTGCATTTTTGGACAGTATCTCTGACTCACATTTCCCTACCTTATCCCAGTCTCTCACTCTCAACCCCCAGTGTCTATTTCCCTCCCCAGCTCTTATGATCTCCCGTCTGCTTGTATTCACCCGTCTCTTCAACCCCACCGGCTAGCAGTACCTAAACCTGCCTCTATCTCTCTCCATTGTCTCCCCAATCCTGGTTTCTCCCTCCCACGAGTTTCTCTCTCTACTTGCCGTCACTCCTGTGTTACCCATCACACAGCCGCGTCTCGGATTCTCCCCTTCCGAGTTCTCTTCCAATCTCCCTCCTCAGTCCGATTCCCAAATATCTCTCTTCACCCGTGATCTCTGAACTTTCCCGGCCCCCTCCAACTCGTCTTTCTCTAACCCGTCGATCTCCCTCTACTTCACCGGTCTCGCTCCCAGACTCTCCCCTCAGTCCCTCCGTACCAAGTCGCTGTCTCATCTGTCTACCCTAGCTCTGTCATAGAATTATCCGTCTACCCCGCGCCCACTGTCTCACTCAGTTTCCGTCTCTCTCTGCTGTTTCTCCTCTCCTAGAATCTCGGCCGTCTCTCCCTCTCTGTCTCTCCCCTTCCCTCCCCCCCCCCGTCCTTCTATACTCAAGACTCTCGCCAACGTCTCTCTACATTCCCCAGTTTCTTTCTTCTCCCACCCGTCTCTCACATTCTCTCTATCCGGTCTGTCCGTAACCGCGGCTTCTCTTTACCAACCACTCTCTCCCTCTACCTACCCCAACACTCGCTCTCCCTCCGGACTTTTCCTCTTCCATCTGTTTCTCATCCAGTCACTCTCTCGGCACCCGGTCTCTGCAAAGTCCTACGCGTTTCCCTCTCCCGACTATCTCCCTCTCGTTCTCTACTGACACCAAACTCCCAACTCCGATCTCCCTCCCCATCTAACATCTTTCCCCAACCCCTAATCTCTTTCCACGCCAGATCCCTAGACTTCCCGGACTCCTCTACCCTCACCTTTCTCTCGGTACCTCACCAGTCTCTGACCCCGTCTCTTTCTCCCCAGTCCCCCTCTCCCGTCTCTGGCCGGGTAATATCTTTTCTCTTCATTGACTGTTCATGCAGAGTAATGGAGTGAAGATGGTGTATGAGCCAACCTGCATTATAGTTGAAACAATAAAATTTACTTGCTGGTAAATGCAGATTCTCGGTACCTCACTATTCATTATTATAAAGGATGGTTTTTGTAACAGTAGCGTCCATCATTAAAGTTGCCCACCAACAGGACACGGCCTCTAAACAGAGTTACCATCGAGATGGAGATTAATTGTACTGCTACCGTAAAGTTAACACATTTGACGACGTATGCCTGTGATATTAAATCTGGTTCTAATTCTGATTCAGTTGCAGAGGTGATGTGTTATTCTGAATTAGTTGAAAGGCTGTCAGAACCTCGTGAGACGAAGTGTTGTACTGTGCTGTAATATTCTGCGTTCTGTGCTCTAGCTAGTGTACCGCATCTCAATATGTAAGTCCAGTCGATTAATTATTCTTTAGTAGTTAATTGTTAATTAACTACCCTCAATACTCCTGATAATATTGCAGGATAATTTAACAACAATAGGACATAAATGTCAAAGCCGGCCACAGGATGATAATGATAGTTTTGCTCAGACTGGACTGGTCAACTATTAGGCAATCAGGAATTGTCCTCGGTGTTCAGACTACGCTGGTCATGGGGTATGAAGGGAAGTATCCGGACAAACAGGAACATTAGCGATGGTCAGGAATGGCCAGCTCCTAGTGGGTCATGTCTAACCAAACTTACAAAGCTTTATGAGGTAGTTACCAGGAGTGGTGTTGACGGCAAGGCAGAGGATGCCGTCTGCAGGGACTTCAGCAAGGAATTTCTCAAGGTTCCTTATGAGAGGATGCTCGGGATGGTTCAGTCGTTCGGCTTTCACGTTGAGGTTGGATTCGCCATTAGCTATGTTGGGGAAGCGAGAGTGTGGGAATGGACGGTGTCTCTCTGATTGGTCAATGAAAAGAGGAGTGCCGCAGGAATTGTTCCTGTGTCCGTTGTTATTTGTAATTTAGATCAACGAACTCGATAATAACGTCGTTCACTGGATCAGCAAATTTGCCGATGACACCAACACTATGGGAGTAGTCCACAGCGAGGAATACTACCGGAGCAGGAGGCGGATGTGGAACAGCTGGAGAGATGGGCTGAAAAATGGCCGATCGGTTTCAGCCTAGACAAGTGTGAGAATTGGCACTTTGGGAGGACCAGCCAGGGTTGGTCTGACACAATGAGAAATAGGGCACTGCGGAGTACGGTAGAACAAACGAATCTGGGAATGCAGGTCCATAATTCAATGGAAGTTGTGCCGCAGTTACAAAGGGTCGGAAAAAAGGAAGCTTTTCCCACATTGGCCTTCACAGACCACATACTGAGTACAGGAGTGAGGATGTTATGTTGATGTTGATCATTGGGGCCTAATTTGGAATATTGTGCGCTGCTGGGTTCAACTACCTGCAGGAAAGAAGTAAATAAATTTGAAAGAATACAGTAAAATATTACACGGCTATTGCCGGGACTAAATGTTTTGAATTAAAAGGAAAGATTACATATGTCAGCACTTTATTCCCTAGCAGGTATAAAACTGAGGGGAAATTTGATAGAGGTAGACAACATTATGAGGCGTATAGAGAGTGTAAATGCAAGCGGGCTTTCTCCACTGACATTGGGCGAGAATACAACTGGAGATCATGGGTGAAGAGTGAAATGTGGAATGTTTAAGGGAAACTTGAGGGGAAACTTCTTCACCCAGAGGGTCGTCGGAGTGTAGACAGTGCTGCCAATGTAAATGGTAATTCAGTTTCCGATGTCAACGTTTAAGAGATGATTGGATGATTACATGGTTGAATGGGTAATGGATGGCCATGCTCCGGGTTCGGTTCGATGGGAGTATGCAGTTTAAATAATTTCTCCCGGACCTGACGGGCTGAAGACCCAGTTTCTGTGCAGTGGTTTCCTATGGCTGTCTGACTGTGTACCTGGGTTAGAACTACAGTGTCTCACAGCACCGAACAATCTAGAAAGTCTTTGATCCTATTCGATCCCTCTGTCTTTGCACACACTGAAGCATGGAGACTGAGTAAAATGGATGGTTATAGCAGGGGAAGAGTGAAGTGCAGATGTGAGATGATGAAGGGATTATCACACTACAGGTAAGGCGGCAGAGACAGTAGTTCCGTGTTGGAGGTGAGTGTGACAGTGGTCCCAGTACAGTAAACAAATCTGTAGCTTCAGAGGTGGTAATAGGGATCATTCGCCCCGATACTATACAACAAACGGTCATTTAATCCGAATCCTATCCTTGATCAGAAATTGGTGGTGAGAAGCCCTGGAAATCGTTGGATGCCTGGAGTTGAGGAGATGTCATATTTTAATTGTGTTGAATAGTAACTCGTGGACGATATATTACTTTGTGCGTCTCTTTGACCTGGAATCGAACGGCTATATTAAATGTTGTCTGCTTGCCATTACAGATGTTTTTTACCTGTTGAACAAATGAGACCATGCTATTTTCTGTAATATTTTGAAAATATGAATGCATTGCAGATTTGAAATAAAGCATGCGGTTTGGACATAAGTGATGTCAATTGAAAGAGAGAGGGAAAGAATACGGTCATAAATGGCTTCATGTGAGTCGTATGTTTCTTTCGGTTGTGTTGGGGGGGATAATTGAATTAATCTTCTTTTTCACCATACACGTGACAAAAAAAATGTCTCCTTGCCAGAAGTGATTTCCAGGAACTGATGTGAAATTCGGAGGCTGCGTATATTTCCGAAATTCTATGAAGTGCTGATGAATGCTCGCCTCAGGTCTCCACATCTCACTCTCCCATCTCCTCTACAGAACACGTGCTCAGGCCTTCTGCTTTGGAAGTTGTTTATTCTATATTCTCCAATTTCCTACCATGGAGCTGAAGGAAGACAACTGTGAGACCGGATGTTTGCTTTGCTCGCTGTTTTTATTTTGTGTCGTTTTGTATATTTCATTTGTTATTAAGTTCAGAGCGAGACACGGATTTCACACCGGCCATGTGGATTCAGGGTTAAATGGATCGAGGTTTGTGCGTATCTACACCCGATACGATGAAACCATGATTCAGGGGTATTGGGATAAATTGGTGCGTATTTGAATTGTCATTCTGGAAGGTCGGTTCTTTTAATGAGAAGCTGCTCTGCAACCTTTTAAATGCTGGTTTTAAGATGTAGGTCTGCATTGGAAAAGATTGTTTTGAGGTCATTGTAGCATCTGCCCGGTAATATGTAAGTGACAGGACAGTTTCGATAACGTGGCAGTGTAGTAAATAGCTCAGCGATTTGCTTACGTCGTCAGCCCTAATTCCATAAGTTATCCAGCTGTCGTTCTGTGGTCAGATTAAATCGATTATTTCCCTCAGCCCTATTTCTCGGAACACTGTAACTGCAGAGTTGGAACTTTGTAAAATGTCCCGAAATTTCCACACTCCTAGCGGGACGTGGCTGCCCGCTGTCCTCTAGCCAGTATTCACTCTGTCTACTACATCATCTGCCTTCTGTCAGGAAGCCAATTTTGAATCAACGCAGGGTTACCTGGATCCCATGCCCCCGACTCTCGGAATTAATACACATACATCGACTATTCAGATTTTTCTGTTTGCTTTATTTCATTTTAACAAATAATTCAATCTGGCTTATATAGGATAACATACCTCTCAAAGCCACGTTGCCTCTCCGTAACCAGACTACGTTTCTCCAAATACTCATAAATTTCCTATTCCATTATCCTCTACAATAGTTTACTCACTACTGATTAAAGACTCATTGGTCCAACCAGTATCCCTATTATCTTGCTTCAACAAATGAATAACATTTGCTAACCTCTAATCTTCCAGTTCTACATCCTTGGCCAGGAAAAACACAAATATCCTGTCCAGAAGCTCAGCAATGTCTTTGCTTCCCTTTCCAAATCACCTGGACTATATCCCTTCCGGCATCGGGGAATCATCTATCATAATGTTTTCCAAGTTTCTAGCGCATCCTCTTTCTCAGCGTCGTCAGGTCCGAGCCTATTTGCCTTTTTACCCCGTCACATTGATCAATGTATTCAGTGAGGAGCTTTACCGCCTTCTTGGACTCCAGACACAAGTTTTCCTCTTTTACATCTGATCTGCCTACACTCTATCAGGTCTCCTCCTGTTCTTCACAGTGCAACTCGCCAAGGACTTATCAAGTCCCCTGCTAACTTTTCTAAGTCCATTATTAAATTCTCCCCTGTCTGCATTGTGAACTTCCATAACCCTACCTGATCATTTCTCCCTAAATCGTAAGTAACTTTCACACTTCCTCTTGACGAGTTGTTCCAAATTTTTGTCACCCAGGGTTATCTTATGCTATTATCCTTGTCCTGCGACAATGAATCAAGTCCTCACTGAACACCATAACAGGTCTCCGTAAACAATCTCCACCTATCTGTTGCGTATATCTATAGCTATATCATTTCCCAATGTACGTTCCCAAGTTCCTGACAGGTAGAACCAGAATTCTCAGACTGACATTTAAACAGATTCCATGCTTCTTGGTCCTGTCCATGTGCAAAGCAAATCGAGGGAAGATCTGCCCTTTTACTCTGAAATGCTGACCCACCCAGAGATCCGTAACCTGATACGTTTCTTCTTAAATATTACATCCGGTATGGCGAGTCGATAGTCCGCCTGTCCGCTAGTCCGCTAGTCGCTGTTCGCTAGTCCGCCTGTCTTCATATAGTGACATGAATCCTTCCTGGACACAACTGAGAAATTATGCTTTACCTGAGCCTTTCACCCTGGGGAGATGCCAAAGAATATTGTGGAAGTTTCAGATACCCGTGCCAATAACATGGCCGATGTCCAATATCCGCTACTTGATCTTTTTTTTACTGTTCTCGTTGTACTTATTTGGTTGATCTGGTGGGCGGCTGTACAGAATGCTCCAAATGGGGAGATCGCGCCCTTCGTGTTTCTGTGTTCGTCTCCCAGTCGACTAACAAACGAACGCTCCACATTGTCCTCCCTTTCTGCAGCTGCAATACTATCCCTGGTTTCCCATCTCACTCCTTTTACACTCTGTAACCCGACACTGTCCATTTTTCAACATCGAAAACCCGGAAATCCCTGAAGTCCTCCAGCCATTCCGGCCCTTGTGACAGTCGAGTGTCTGTGATCGATTAGGTCATACTTCAACCAATGTAACAATCATTCCAGCAGCATTGAACCTTTGTATTGCTACCTACCTGAACTGTATGAAGTCAGCAATCTTCCGCCAATTCTGCAATTTCCGGATGACCAGGCATATGCTTGTTTGAATTAATGACATATTTGCCAATCATGTTCATTGTAAAACGGCTTTATTTGAAAACTCTGCTGAATTGTCATTAGACCCGGGCGTTATCTACACAGATGGCCATTTAATGTAAACACATATTTCATTCCATTCCTCAGCTCTTCTCTGAATTTCCTCTGTGTCAGTGTATAGATACAAGTATTGGTGCACACGCTGAGCATTTGCAGCATGGACCCAAATTGCTGTAGGATGTAAACAGGGGAACTCAAATATCTGTCCTCGTAAAAATAGTTTTGCCTTTGCCATTTCAGGGAATGGGCTACAATGGGCATCCATAATAATATGAAATTAGCTGATATAGAAAACAGCAAAATCATAGACTTTCTGCGTTTTGCTACCTCGGCATCTTTCTGATTGTCGCTGCTGTTCCGAAGTCTTCTGCGGACTCTATTTGCCACAACGATATGACATACGGTTAACCCGTTAAACACCAGTATTAAGCCGATTGGAAGCAGTGGGGTTAAAATGCTGATCAGTAATTGATATGCTCTCCACACGGGTGAAGTAGCGTATTCATATGTGAGGGAGCACCGCCACGGCGTGTTGTCAATGATTACAGAAGGTTCAATGATAAAGTAAAACGGGGCACATTTCCCGCAGCTCACTATAACCACGGTCACGATAACCACCGTTGCTGTTCTCTCGGTGCAGTATCGCTCCCGCAGCTTTCGGCAACATATTGCGATGAATCGATCGAAGGTAAAACTGACAGTGAACCAAACAGAACAGTCCGTCGTTACTACCCGAAATACAAGTGTCAGAGCGCATACCGGAGTGATGAGCAGGGATCTGGAATAAATGTGGATATTGTTGGTCTGTTCCACTAAAGCGAAAATGATAACCGCCATCAGATCCGCTGTTGCCATTCCAACCAGGTAACGGGTGATGCATTTGGAGAGTCCGCATTTTCCCCGAGATAGGATCACAATCGCCGTTAAATTAACTACAAGGAAATTGAATAAAAAAGAAATATCGTCAGTGGAAACTCACTGAACATCCATTATAACGATGCTATGCAAAATATGGTTTAGCTGCAACTGATCAATGATCCCTCCCCCCGATTCCTGGAGGGTATGGTCTGTTTGGAAGTGGAAAGTGGGAATCCGGTGTGTGCGTTCTCGGTCGCTGCACTCCGGCTGGAGAACAATGACGGATGTGGATTGGCGACCTTCCCACAGTTTAAAGCGAGGCATCCCAGTTCCACGACTCACGGACCGGTGAGCAGTTGATCGCTCCTGTAAACAACACCGTTTCCATTATTAGAGGTGAAATAGCTGAAGGGATTTTTTGTAGCGGTGAAAGAGTGGCAACAAGGAGATACAAAGACCATCATTTAAATATGCTGCTACCTTGTATAAGGTCGAAGTGATAGAGACTCGGACCTAGAAAAGCAGAGACCAGCATCACTTCAGAAAGCCCAGCGAGGAGAAATAACAATATCGACTCCAACTTAATTGACAAAAGAAGAAAATATTACGATCGAAATATGGAAAATGGAAATAAAACCATTAGATGCCAGAATCCTCCATTCCTGAAACATTCTTCAGCCGATAGTAGCATCTGTGCTCAGTAACAGTGCGGATACCGCAGCAGAGTAACGACGGCACCATACATAAAGTAACCAGCTCCGTCATCTTACCGGGGACACCAACCGCTACAAGTGTGGGATAGAACACGGCCGCGATGTAGTAAATCGCCGCATATCCCATATTCCGTGAGATACAGCGTTCAGTTGTACGGAGCGTTTCAGCTGCTCAGATGGACTGGGGATCGGTTTAGCAGACTTTTATTGAGGAGAGAGCAATTCCACTGAGGCAATTAGCGTGGCGATCACGTCAGGGACATTAGTGACAACCAAATGCACAAACATTTACGTTAAACTATTTTTACTCACTGTCCCCGTGTCATTAATTTGACTCCTCAAGGGATATCGCAATCTATTTACTTTAAACTAAAATATGATGTGAATTTTCCATGTTATTTTCCATGATACCTAGCTTCAGGTATTTAAATAGGATATTTTTTTTTATATATCTGTGTTGCTTTTAAAGTTGGCTTTCATCTTGAAGTCGATTTATTTTGTAACATTTGACGGAGCACATTCGCCTCTGAAATTGAGGGAAGGAATTTGTTCTTGCGGGTGAAATGGAGAACACTTCTTTCTTAAAGGGGAGCATTCGTTCATTCTTTTCTTTCGTTTGTTCCAGTCATTCTGGGCGGTTTGAGTGATGGAAGGACAATGACAGCTGATATGTATTACAATAACACTGCACTTATATTCCTCCAAGCAATTTAAAAGATTCACGGCGATATTCCAGAGACCTGTGAGCAAAAAGGGAACGTGTCCTGGGAAATTAGCGAGGGCTGTGGACAGTTTGAAGAACAATGTTTTCCAGCGCACACATGGGCCGTTTTGAAGGAACCTGACCTCTGCCAGTCAATGACTTGACCACCACACACCCGGGCCCTGCGATGCAGTCGATTGAACTTTAAAGATTTTCTCAAACCAACCACAATTCTACCAGAATTTCGCTATCCATTCTATGTTTGAAGAAAAGTAACAAGTGAAATCTGTGACCATTCCGCAGGTTTCAGGCTGTTCTATTATTTGCCACGAGGCTGTCTGTCTTTCTCCTGAAATGCTTTCCGGTGTATTGTCTTTCATACAAACATAGAAACATAGAAGCCGATTCCACGTACTCACCACTGTCTGCGTAGAAAATTTACCCCTGACATCTCATCTGTACCTTCTCCCCAGCAGCTTAATCCTGGATCCTCTTCTGGCAACCATTTCAGCCCTGGGAAAAGCCTCTGACTATCCACACGATTAATGCCTCTGATCATCTTACACACATCTATCAGGTCACCTCTCATCCTCCGTCGCTCGATGGAGAAAAGGCCGAGTTCACTCAACCTGTTTTCATAAGACAATCCTCAGTATTAGTCTGTGCAGAACAGCGGGTGTGGTTAAGCTCACCTGTCAATCACAATTCCTTCTGCTCCTGCAGTGCACCGCTCCGTGCCGATTGTGGTTCTCGTACCGATGAGCGGGCCTCAGCTTATTAGAGAAAGTCTCATCACTCTGTTTCCATTGTGGAACTCTTACTAATGTGCAATACTCGGTTGACTCGAGCAAGTAATACCTCTGCCTTCAAATCCATTCTCCCAAAGAGAATCACTTCGTAAAGTTCCGGTTTGAACTCCATCTGTAACTTCTCAGCGCTGCTCTGTGTCCTGTCACTGTCCTGTTGTAATCTGTGACAGCCTCCTGTACTACCCATAATTGCACCAACCCCCACATCATTACAAATACAATAATCCACCCTTCCACTTTCTTATCCAAATCATTCATAAAAACACAAATGCCAGGTTCTCAAGCTGATCACTGCAGGACACCACTGGTCACCATCCATTGAGAAAACGCCACCATCCACCAGCCAACTCTCCCGGGATACCAAGTCTTCTGACGCTATGAACAGTCCTACCACGGTTAACCGTATCAAATGCCTTATTGAAATCTATTTATACCAGATCAACTTCTCTCCCTTTACCAATGTGCTTTGTCATATCCTCACAGAACTGAACCAGGCACGTGAGGCATGATCTGCCTCTCCCAAAACCATTCTGACTCTCCCAAATCAGGGTCTCCCAAACCTCGTAAATTCGGTTTCTAAGAATGCTCTCCAATAATTTGCCCATCACTGAAGTAGAATTCACTGGGCTATAATTTAAAAGCGTATCCTTACACCCTTTCCTGAGCAAGGGGATAATATATCCATTTCCAATCCCCTGATACTGCATGTGCGGTAGTGATATCGCAAAGATAATCGCCGAGGGCGCAGCAATCTCTTCCTCCGCTTCCCTCAGTAACCTGGGGCTTCTCGCAACCTCACAAGAGGACTTATCTATCCGAATGTTTTTTCAATCGTTCCTGTACATCCTCTTTTCTAACCTCGTCCTGTTGTCACACATAAGCCCGTTTGACCCTTCCTCACAAACGCCAGGATCTCTCACTGGTGAAAATTGAAGTGAAGTCCTCTTTAAGGACCTGTCCCACCTCCACCAGCTCCAGCTGTATGTTTCATCACTATCCCTGACCGGCCCTACTCTCACTCTAGTCATCCTCTTCTTCACACACATCTAGAATGTCGCGGGGTTTTCCTTAATCCTGCTGTAGGCCTTCTGTAGAGGTTTCAAGTTCTCCTCATTCCATTCTTCAGTTCGTCCCTTGCTGCCTTGTAACTCTACAACCGTGTCCGATCCTTGCTTTCTAAACCTGGTCAGCTTCTTTCTTTCTCTTGACCTGATGATCCACATCTCTGTCAAACATGGCTCCTTCATCTATCCTGAACCCTATGCAAGTGCTGTCTAAAATAACTTCTCATTTCCGTTGTGCATTTTCCAGGGTGCTTCCGTTCCCAGTTTCAGCTCTGAGATTCCAGCCTAAAACATTATAATTCCATTTAGCCAATTCATTAATTTGGAAACTTCAGGCCTGTTGGGAGTGGGTAGTGTGGTTAGTTCGGGGACAGACATAGGTTTTTGGGGAGAGATCGGGTTAACGGGATTTGTTTGGGGACTGACACGCGGGTGTGGGGAAAGAGAAGGGCAATGTGATCATTTCGGGGACTGCCATAAGTTTGTGGGGAGAGATCGGGTAACGGGATTCGTTTGCGGACTGACACGATGTTGTGGGGAGAAAGCAGGTCAGCGCGATAAATTTAAGGACTGACACAGGGCTATGGGGAATAAGCTGGGAAAGCGCGGCAGTGGGGTTAGTTTCGGGTGACACGAGGCTGCGGCGATAGAGAGATGGTGGCATTACTTTGGTACTGGCACAGGCCTCTAGGATTAGTGTGTGTCCCCGTTTATGAAAGGTAGGTGCTGGTACAGAGTGAAGCATACTAAAATATGAATTTTACTGTATTTATCAAAAGTGTTAGGTTTTGTGTTGTTCCGTAAATAGCTAAAATGATAAATCGAGCTCCTCCTCACCATCACTCCATCCAGTAGCTCCCCCTAACGGCCCAGCCCCGCATTCCCATGCTTTCATTCCAGCCTTCCTTTGATCTCCAAGCTATGGAATCCCCGAGTCCAGGAGCACGGCCAAACACACGAGTGCTCAGATTTCTGATCACCCACCCACCGGACAGGCTCTCCCCCGTGGATCACGGAGTGAGGTAAATCTCCATTCTTCCCTCATCTTTCTACAGTTTCTTCGGGCTCAGGACCTATCGACGCGAAACACTTCGCAAGCGAGGACCCTCGATGTACACACTAGGGATGTTCCCGCGCCTTCAGCACCCTTACCGCCTGGAACAGGACTGCAGACTGGAAAGAGGGCTGGCTGTATCCCATCCGCGTCCAACATCCCCCCCCCCCCCGGGGGCACTCCACCTCTCGCCGGCAGGTACACACACTAGGGATGTTCCCGCGCCTTCAGCACCCTTACTGTCTGGGACAGGACTGCAGACTGGAAAGAGGGCTGGCTGTATCCCATCCGCGTCCAACATCCCCCCCCCCCAACTCTCGCCGGCAGGCAGGCACTGTCTCGATCGGGAAGGACAAGGGGCGCCAAAGAGGGCAGGGAAGTCTATTTCAGTGGAGGGTCGCCGAGGCAGTGATGGTCAGGTCGGAGAAGGGAAGGAAGGGCGTCATGCAGAAGAGTGTAGTCGGGAGAGGAAGGGAGGGTCTTCGCGAAGGCGGGTTAGAGAAGCAGATCGAGAGATGGGGTGGAGAAGGGGATCAATGTGACAGGGAGCGATGGATTTGTTACATACCCCGTAACGAGTTAAATAAACAGCAGAAATGGACATACCTGGATTCCGAGTCTTCCGGAATAATCTCTATTTTATCAGTAACTACGTGAGTAAATTAATATAAAACAAGATAAGGTGAACAGGTTAGCAAAGTATATGCATATATCCAGGTGAGTAAATAAGCTTCCCCAGCTCAGCTGATTAGGTGATACAGTCTTACGGTGGGATGCCGATGACGATCCTCCACGTCGTCAACCTTGCTTCCGAAACTTATTTAAAAGTCACCAACTTGTGATCACAGAAAAGGGGATGCCGTCGTCTGTGGTGGAGTTATCAACGCCAGACCAGGGTTAAACACACCGATAGCTCCCCACCGGTCACCCCTTTGTTCACACTGTGAGCAAAACCACACTCTTGCCATGGGCACACAAAACTCACCAGTGTCCTCCTTGCCTCAGGGGTCGTGTGTCTCCTGTGGTGTGTCTTGTGTGTCTCTGATGTGTGTCTGATTAAAAAGTCAATTGACCTTGTATGTATCTCCAACTGGTGAATACGAGCTGTCCGTCATATAGCTCCGCCTTTTCCAAGGCATCTCTCAGACATTCTGTCTCCCTGCTGCTGAATTAGCAGAGAAGCTGTTCGCTCCCTCTCGCTCTCTCGTTTAAAACGACAGTCCACTTGAGAATAATCCTCAGATCTCGTCACAATATAAACATAGCTACAAGATCTGTGATATATTCGCAAAATCTTAAGAATTTTTTTGTTGTTAGAATCTCAGCTGACGGTGAAAATTGGAAAATCTTGCAAACTTTCATGGACGTACATGTACGTGTAAGTCACGTGAGCCCTTTCCCCGCTCCCATTTTACCGCAGATCTGCCTTGTTTCCGAGGCTCCGCCCCCAGCTCTGATGACATAAGTTACAGTCCTCACTTTCCTTCAGTTCTGTGTTGAAGCGGGTCGGCGGCGGCGGCGGATCGTCTGTAGGATCCGGATTAGGAGACGACCATCACCCCCAGATTCGGGAATCCGGGGGAGGGTTCACTGTCCGGGCGTGAAAACAATTTCTCATCGGTGAGTACTGAGGCTGATCCTAGTGTGGACGTCTGATGTAAGGTAATGAATCGAAATATGAGCGTATCTACACCCGAAATGATAAAACCACGATTCAAAGGTGAATTGACATTAGGATAAATTGGTGTGTACTTGAATTGGGAAATTGGAATTGGCATTTTGGAAGGCTGGTTATTTTAATGAGCAGTAAAAGCTACTGCTGAACACTTTGAAATGATGGTTTTAATTTGTAGGCCGCCATTGGAAAAGATCCTTTGAATTCATTGTAGCATTTGCCCTGTAATATGTAAATGACAGGTCAGTTCAGTAAACGCGCTGGTGCAGTCAATAACTCAGCGATTTGCTTACATCGTCAGCCCTAATTCCATTAGTTATCCAGGTGCTGTTGTGTGATCAGTATTATGAGCGATGAACAGACCTGATGGACAATAGGGTGCATATTTAACACCCTCCCGCCCCCAGAACCATGAACTACTGCTGTTGCTAAGCTGCTCATGAGAGAGAGAGACGAAACACAGGCACGAACATTTGCTACACATAAGAGGGAGAGAGAGAGAAAGACTGTTGATTTGTTGTATTTTGACTCTTCCTGGATTATTTAGCTTTCACTACAAGGACTTCACTTTGCTCGTTAAGATTCCTCAGGAGACAGCAGGAGTGGCCTGATTTGATTGACACAGTCATTCAGCGTTGATGGATAGCTGAGAACCCGTTAGTAGATATATAAGAAAGGTCTGGAGAGACACGCTTCAGACACACCAGTGGACTCTGACTGAGTGTTGTGAACCCACAAGAAAGATGAGGGTTTCAGAGATCAAATCAGGAGATCGGAAAATATAGCTCTCAGTGTGACGGCAGGGCCGGTGGGGACTTGTGTGTGTATCCACTCACGCCAGAGTGACAAGTCCACCACAGAAGAACGGACTAGCTGAAGGACGGAGGGGTCATACCTGAATGGCCACAACGACACGAAGGATTGAGAAAGCAACAAAAGATTTGCATGCTACAGCTGTTACATCTCGCTCTTTCTACTACATCATCTGTTTTCTGTTAGGAAGCCAATTCTGACTCATCGCAGCCAGGTTTATCCAAATCCCATGCCTCCTGACTTTCTGAATGAGTCTACTGTGGGGAACTGATCAAACCACTGACCAAAATTAATGCACCCATATCGAGTGTTCTGATTCTTCTGTTTTATTTTCACTTTTTCAAATAATTCAATCAGACTCATAAAGGACTACATGCCATGTTGTCTGCCCGTAGCAAGACTACGTTTCTCCAAATACTCATGACTTCCTTCGTCAATAATCCTCTCCAGAAGTTTACCCACTACTGATGCAAGACTTCCTAGTCTATCATTTCAAATACTATCCTTGTTATCTTTCGTCAAAAAATGAATAACATTTTCCACCCTCCAATCATCTATTTCTACTTCCGTGCCCAGCGAGGAAACACGTATCTTGTCCAAAAGTGCAGTAATATCTGAGCCCACTTTCCAAAATTGCTGGACTATATCACTTTCGGCACCGGGGAATCATCTATCATAATATTTTCCAAGTTTCCAGCGCATCCTCTTTCTCAGCGTCGGCATGTTCGAGCATATCTGCTTTTTGAAGCTGTGTTCACATTGATCAACGTATTCAGTGAGGAGCTTCACCGCCTCCGTGTTCTCCAGTCACAAGTTTTCCTCTTTTGCCTCTGATCTGCCCACAGTCTCCCCAGTCTCCTCCTGTTCTTCACAGTGCAACTCGTCAAGGATTTCACAAATCCCCCATCACTCCTTTAAGTCCGTTGTTAAAATCTTTACTGTCTACAATGTGACCCGCTACAATCTAAGCTGATCCTTTCTTTCTGTTCTGTAAGTATCGTTCTTTCTTCCTCTTGACGTGTTGTTCCAACTTTCTTGTCTCCCAGGGTTGCTTTACACTGTCATCCTTTCCCTGCGTCACTGAGACAAGCCTATACTGAACCCCGTGTCAGTGCTCCCTAAACAATCCCCACATATCTGTTCCGCAATACCTCGAGTGCATCATTTCCCAATGTATTTTCCTAAGCTCCTGCCAGGTAGCGCCATAATTCGCAAATCCCCAATTAAACACACTCCATACTCTCTGGTCCTATCCCTGGGCAAATTAAATGGAGGGGAGTTTTGTCCTATAGTTCTGAAATGCTGACCCACCGAGAGACCTGTCGCTTGACCCGTTTCCTTTTCTAATATTAGATCCGGTACGGACAGTTCGCTAGTGAACCTGTCTTCATATATTGACGTGAATCCTTCCAGAACACAACTGATAGTGTCATACTTAAATCGTTAACCCTGGGGAGCTGCCACAGAATATTGTTGAAGTTTCAGTTACCCATGTCAATAACATGGCAAATGTCCATGTCCCGCTTCCCGATCGGCTCCTCACTGTTCCCGTTGCAGTTTTTCTTTGTTAGAAGTGTGGCTGTGTAGAATACTCCAGATGGGGTGATCATGTTTCTGTGTTCGTCTCCCAGTCTATTAACAAACGAACGCTCCACGTTGTCCTCCCTTTCTGCAGCTGAGATACTACCCCTGGTTTCCCATCGCACTCCCTTTACACTCTGTTACCCGACCCTGTCCATTTTGAAACATCCAAAACCAATGACGTCCCTCTGGAGTCGGTAATGAGATTGCTTCTGTTCATGTTAAAATCAACGACTTGGCTGACAGAGTTGGTGGCTTGGTGACCGACTTTATATTTGTTCCGAGGGTAGGTGCCGGATAGGCAGCTAAGAGCAATATGGGTGTCTGCAGAAGGACTCAGTCAGTTAAAAAGAACAGACAATGAAGTGGCAGATGAAATACAGTGTAGGGACTGCAGTCTGCAGTCAGGTACTCAGGCTCACTCAGCATAATGTTGCACGAACATTATTAGCAAAACGCTCCGACACAAGACGGGTTTCATTTTGTTACAGACAGAAATGCCAGTTTGGTACTACAAGTAAACTACGTTTCCACATTGGTGGAGAAGTATGCTGACACCCCTCGCTATCTGTAAAATCTGTGACGAGATGCTGAGCTGCATTCAATATGGACTGCGCCTTTAAAAAGAGAGAGAGAGAGAGGGGGGGGGGGGTGTACACCTATTCAGAGAGAGAGAAAGAGAGAGCACCGAACAGCTCCTGAGTCTCCATGGTTACGTAAGTGCGGAGCTATGTAATGGACAGCTAGTGTTCAGCATGCTTGGGATATAGACAAGGTCAACTGGCTTTTCAGACAGACACACAGACACACGGAAGGTAAGGACAGAAATACAAAAGAAATAGACACTGGATAAGCTTTCAATGCCCACGAAGGGCTGGGTTTTGCACGCAGTGTAGAAAAGGGGAGACCGTTGTAAGGCTATCGGTGTGTTTAACCCTTGCCTGGGTTGACAGCTTCACCGTGTGAAGACGGTACCGTTTAGTGTAGTCGCAGTCCGCAGCTTCAAGAGGACTTCAGAGCACAACGGAAAGATCGACGGCATCGAATTACTTGGAAAACCAATCACCTCTCGCTCTCTCTCCACAATTCTACATATCTTAATATCACGAATTGAACTGACGCCATTCCTATACCATCGTAAGACTGTATCATTTACTACCTAAGCGGGAAGAAGTTTGGGGTATTATATTTACAGACTTATATATGCATAAACTCTGCTAATCTGTTTGATTGATCTAGTTTTATATTACGATAAAATGTAGATACTAATAAATAGTGTTTTGTTTGTAGCAGATTTCAGAGAGACATTAGTCGGATGCAGAAATTGGATGAGAAATGGCAGATGGAGTTCAACCGGGAGACGTCTGAAGTGGTACACATTGGAAGGACAGCTTACACGGCAGAGTACAAAGTATATGTCAGAAAAGTTGGTAATGTGTCAGAGCCTAGGGATCTAGGGGTACATGTCCACAGATCCATGAAAGTTGCCTCACAGGTAGAAGGGTAGATAAGAATGCTTATGGTGCTATCATTCATAAGTCGAGGGCTAGAGTGTAAGAGTCGCGAGGTATGTTGCAGCTCTATAAATCTCTGGTTAGACCACACTTACAGTACTGTGTCCAGTTCTCGTCGCCTCACTATAGGAAAGATGTGGAAGCATTGGAAAGGGTACAGAGGACATTTACCAGGATGCTGCCTAGATTAGAGTGTACACATTATTATCAGAGACTAAGGGAGTTAGGGATTTACTCTTTGGAGAGAAGGGGGATGGGAGGAGACATAATAGAGGTACACAAGATATTAAGAGGAATAGATAGATTGGACAGCCAGCGCCTCTTCCCTAGGGCACCGGTGTTCAAAGAAGAAGATTTGGCTTTAAGGTACAGGACGGGAAGTTGAATGGGGATATTAGCGGAAGAGTTTAGACTCAGACAGTAGTTGGTGTGTGGAATGCACTGCCTGAGTCAGTGGTGAAGGCAGATACACTTGTCAAATTTAAGAGACTGCTAGAAAGGCATTTAAGAGCAATTTAAGCTGCGAAGCAGGGTTTAAGGATTGGCACAGCATTGTTGTCCGAAGAGATTGTACTGTGCTGCATTATAATATGTTATAAAACCAGACTCCAGTGTATTCCATTTCTGCTAGTTCTGTTAACTATTTAAGGGGTACGTCAGAAGATTGGGGGCTCGTCCGGGTCTTTAAAGGTGTGGGACCCATTCTAAATTTGTCGGGGGTTTAATTGAGTGATTAGTGGTTGATCTTATAGGGTAATATCGCTTACGTTTTCCTTGAGTGGAAATACAGCAGCAATGGAGACTGTGGTTAGCAGCTTTCGTGGAACCATCCCCTGAAACATTAGACGATGCAAAGTGAGATATGGAGTTGGGAATTACTCATAAGTTAAAACTTAAGGCGACCACTAGAATGGAGAAGTCGATAACACAGGCGTTAATAACGGAGCGTTATATATCCAAGGGAATGTTTGAAGAGGATGTGAGGGAAATGTGGTTGAAAGTAAACCTACTGAGGCTGTGGTTAAGCTTCGGTTAAAAACAATAAAGGGGGAAGATGAGAAAGTGCCTGAGACCCTCAGGGTCTGCTTAGTCTGCAGACGAGCTTGCTTGGAACCATTAGGTTAAGTTCTTTTCATGAATAAGAGCTTCCAAAAGAATAGCTGGGATAATCAGGGTGAACTGGAATTTGAAATTGGTACTATTATTGAAAGCGTAGAAGCATGACCTTTGACCTTGCTGACAGAAACATCTCTCTCAGATGCTGAGACAGTACACGTTAATTTGTTTAACTATGTTTTGGAATTTAAAGATAAACAACTTGGTGATGTTGTTCAAGTTTGTGAATTGGATAGACAAGGTTCGGAGAGTTCTCAAAACAAATTAAAGTGTTGTTTTGACCAAGAGAGGCCATCTGCAGGTGTTCTTATGGAAACATATACAACGAAAGATCTTGGAGATAGAACTAATGACTTGTTTGGAACAAAGGAACAAAGGAACAAAGTTCAGCGAAAGGGCTTAGTTTAAAAAAAAAAACATGAGCGAGGAGTTAGCACCTATGCAAGGTTCAGGCCATCCTTGAAAGCCCTGTTGGAGTTGATCACGTGATGGTTATTTGCTCTGTGCTGAAGTTGAAAAGAGAAAATAGGAGATCTAACGCCATTTTGAAGATTACAGAATTTGGTTTTGCAGAACTTTGGTTTTGTAGCAAAGTGTGTGAAAGGTAAAGACAGTAACATGGTGGATTGATTGTCTGGATGTTAAATTAAAGAATGATATAGAAACCAGTATTTTTATAGTCTTCTGTAGCCTACAACATGTTAATCAGATATTTATTGCTTCATATTCTGTAATCTACAGTTAGGCAAAAATTTTACTACTTGATCAAATTTTTTTTCCAACAGGTGGGAGGAGAGAAGAGATCATAAGCATTATTCAAAATGGAATGTGGCTTTAAAGAGAGAGAGAGAGTGGGTGTAAACTGATTCACAGAGAGAGAGAGAGCACCGAACAGCACGCCAGTCTCCATGGTTACGGAAGGGCGGTGCCTTATAATTGACAGCTGGTTTTCGGCATGTTTGGGATATAGACGAGGTCAGCTGGCTTTTCAGACAGACACACAGCATACGCAAGACACGGACAGATAAACAGAAGAAGTAGACACTGGATGAGATTTCAGTGCCCACGAAAGTGTGGGTTTTGCTTGCAGTGTTGAAAAGGGGTGACCGGTGGAATGCTATCGGTCTGTTTAACCCTTGACTGGGTTGATAGCTTTACGGCGTGAAGACGTTATTCTTTAGTGTGATCACAGTCGTTAACTTTAACAGGACTTCGGAGGACAACGGAAAGATCGATGGCATTGGCTTACTTGGAAAACAGACCACCCCTCTCTCTCTCCTCATTTCTACATATCTTAATATCGCGAACTGAACTGACGTCATTCCTATACCATCGTAAGACTGTATCATTTATCACCTAAGCTTGAACAAGTTTGGGGTTTTATATTTACTCATTTATATATGCATGAACTCTGCTAACCTGTTTGATTTAAATGGCTTTATATTACTATATTACGTAAATACGAATAAATCGCGTTTTTTTTTTGTAGCAATACCAGACTCCAGGTATGTTCCATTTGTACTGGTTCTTTTAACCCGTTACGGGGTGCGTAACAAAACCGTTCCAACCCCTACATCACACCGCATTTCTGTAAACCCCTTCGACCCCTACAGCACTCGGCATCTCAGCAAAACCTCCATCATCTACCCCGGTGCATATAGACGACAGCAGACCCGAGAAAGAAACAGTCGTGTCAGATTGAATGGCTTATAAAACACTGTTGGCCAGAAGTAACTGCAGTCTGCTCAACGACAGGGGAAGCGTACAAACGAGTTCTCTCTGTTTCCCCCCATTTTGTGGACTATGAACTGATTCTTGCACTGGAATAATTTAATCAGAGGAAGTGAATGTGGAGACAGGAAGCTTCAGGTAATGATCTGCTAAACCTGAGACCATTCTCAAACAAGTCGCCATTTGTTATGTGAATGGCGTTGTCTCTGAACTGATTCTTGACTTTGGGACAATCTAATCAGAGCCATAAACCTGAGACCATGCTCAGAGGAGTAGCTACCTTGAGCCAATTGTTCGGAGATCAAATGGTTCCATTGAAGAGGAACGATATAAGATTCCGGAGCTTAAAATTTGCAGGGGTGATATGTCACCAGCGGCCAGAGACCAACCATTGCCGAAATGTAGGACCGCACGGACACGTGCAGATCGGGAACATGAGGATCGGAAGATGATGAGGGGCATTGATCGTGTGGATATTCAGAGGCTTTTTTCCCAGGGCTGAAATGGTTGCCACAAGTGGACACAGGTTGAAGGTGCTGGGGAGGCAGTAGAGAGGAGATGTTCGATGTTACTCAGAGAGTGGTGAGTGTGGAACAGGCTGCCGGCAACAGTGGTGGAGGCGGATACGATTGGGTCTTCCTAAGAGACCTTTGGATAGGTACATGGAGCTTAGAAAAATAGAGGGCTCTGGGGAAGTCTAGTCATTTCTAAGGTAGTGACATGTTCGGCCCAACTTTGTGGGCCGTAGGCCCTGTATTGTGCTGTAGATTTTCTATGTTTTCTATGTTTCTATGGAATGCCTTGCCAGCGTAGACTCTTTTCCCGGGTAATAACTTTTCTCATCATTGACTGTTCATGGAGTGTCAGGATTTCCAGCAGGGTGCACACACGAAGATAGTGTGCAAATCTACGTGCTTTTAGTAGAAATAATAAATGACACTTGTTGGTAAATACAGATTCTCTTTCTCATTGATCTTTGTTACAAGGGATGATTTTTGTCACAGTGGAATCCATCATTAACATTGCCCACTAACAGGACGTGCCCACTACACAGTGTTACCATCGGGAAGGAGATACAGAAGCCTGAAAGCTCAGGCGCAGCGATTCGGGAACAGCCTTTTTCCTCGCTGCCACCTGTATCTCAGGTGTGTTTTTTCTATATTCATTTAACCTGTATTTCATTTTACTGCTGCCGTAATGTTAACAATTTCACGACGTATGTCGGTGATATGAAATCTGGTACTGATTCTTTAAATGTACCTTTGAAACCCATGATTCTGATTCTGATGCAGGGGGGATGTGTCAGATCGAACTTACGTTAGTTGAAAGCCTGTCAGAACCTCGTGTCCTGTGCTCCCATATTCTATGTTCTGTGCTCAATCGAGCTACCGTATCTTGCTATAGTTCAGGGAATCGATTAATTATTTAAAGCTATGAGGCCTTGCTTTTTCTGACTACTCAATGCGTCGGATAATAAAGTGCAGGAGAATTAAAAAAAAACAATAGGCCATAAATATCAGTACCGACCGCTGGATGATCTCGATAGCTTTGCTTGGAAGGGGCTCGCCAAGTATTATGTAATGATGAATTGTCCTCGTTGTTCAGACTACGCTGGTCATGGGGTATGAAGGGAAGTAACCGGACAAATAGGAACATTAGCGATGGTCAGTATGGGTCAGTGCGTAGTAGGTCATGTCTAACCAAACTACAGAGATTTACGAGGTAGTTACTAGGGATAGTTTGGAAGGCGAGGCAGTGGATGCCGTCTACAGGGACTTCAGCAAGGAATTTCTCAAGGTTCCGTAGGGGAGGATACTCGAGAAGGTTCAGTCGCTTGGCTTCCATGATGAACTATTAAATTGCAGTCGTCATTGGTTACGCTGGGGAAACTAGAGTGTGGTAAAAAATGGTTGTCTCTCTGATTGGGGACCTGCGAAGAGTGGAGTGCACAAGGATCGTTGCTGTCATCGTTGTTTGTTGTTTGTCATCTATATTAACGATGTGGATAATGATGTGGTTAACTGGATCAGCAAACTACCGATGACAGCAACCTGTGTAGTTGATAGCGAGGAAGAGTACCGGAGCATGGTATCGTAAACGGGATCTGGACCAGATGGAACAATGGGCTGACAAAACGCGATTCGGATTTAACGCAGACAATTGTTAGATGTTGCACTTTGGGCGGACCAGCCAGGGTTGGTCTGACACAATGAGAAACAGGGCACTGGGGAGTACGATAGAACAAACGAATCTGGGAATGAAGGTCCATAATTCAAGGAACGATTACGTATGTTTGCACGTTATTCCCGAGCGGGTAGACGACAGAGGGGAGACTTGATAGAGGTATACAACATTATGAGGCGTATAGAGAGTGGAATTGCAAGCGGGCTTTCTCCACTGCTGTTAGGTGAGAATACAACTGGAGATCATGTGTGAAGGGTGAAATGTGAAATGTTTAAAGGAAGCATGAGGGGAAACGTCTTCACTCAGAGAGTCGGCAGAGTGTAGACAGTGCTGCCAACGCAAATGGTAATTGAGATTCTGATGTCAGCATTGAAGAGATGACTGAAAAGAACATGGGTGAGAGGGATATGGATGGCCATGGTGCATGTCGATGGGAGTAGGCAGTGTAAATAATTCCTCCCGGACATGACGGGCTGGAGACCCTGTTTCTGTGCAGTGGTTTCGTGTGCCTGTCTGACTGTATGTCTGGGTTAGAACTTCAGTCTCTCACAGCACCGACCAATCTAGAAAGTCGTTGATACTGTTCGATCCCTCTGTCCTTGCACACACTGAAGCATGGAGACTGAATTAATGGATGTTTACTGCATGAGAAGATGGAAGTGCAGATGTGAGATGATAAAGGGAGTGTCACACTACAGGAATATGCCCTCAGTCCTTCAGTTAGGCGGTAAAAACAGTAGTTCCGGTCTGGAGTTGGGTGTTATAGTATTCCCGGAACAGTGAACAAATCTGTTGCTTCAGCAATGGTAATGCTGATCATTCGCCCCGATACTATACAACAAGGGTAATGTAGATCGAATCCTGTCCCTAGTCACAGATTGAAAGTGAGAAATCTTGGAAGTTTTATCTTGGAGGTTTAGAGTTGTGGCGACGTCATATTTAAATTGCGCTGAATATTAACTTACGGACCTTTTGCGTCTCTTTGAATTGGAGTCGGAAGTCTTTATTAAATGTTGTATGATTGTCATTACGGATGTTTTTTAACTGTTGAACACATAAGAGCATGACATTTTCTGCCATATTTTTTTTTAAATATGAGTGCATTGCCCATTTAAAATATTGCACGAGGTGTGGACATAAGTGAGTTCAATTGAAAGCGAAAGAGAAAAAATACGGTCATGAATGACTTTACTGGAGTCACGTGTTTCTTTAGCTTGTGTTGTGGGGATGATTGAATTAATCATCTTTTTTCACCAAACCTGTGACATAAATTTTGTGTCTCCTTACGAGAAGTGATTTCCAGGAACTGATGCGGAATTCGGAGGCTGCATATCTTTCTAAAATTAAGAAGTATCACTGTATGTGAGCCTCAGCTCTCCACATCTTGCTCTCCTGTTCTTCAGAATACGCGCTGAGGCCTTTTGCTTTGGAAGTTGTTTATTCTGTATTGTACAATTGCCTGCGATGGTTTTGAGGGAAGACAAGTGTGAGCACAAATGTTTGCTTTGTTCTCGCGGCGATTTTAGTTTGTGTCGTTTTGTATTTTTCATTTATTGTTGATTTCAGAGGAAGACATCGATTCCACAACGGCCGTGTGCATTCAGGGTTAAAGGGATCGAAATTTGAGCGGATCTACACCCGATATGATAAAACCACAATTCCTGTAGAACTTGACAGCGATACAGGCGAGGACGCCGGCAAGGCTTCAGAAGGAAGGGAAGGAACGTGGACCGGACCGTGAACCGGAATGCGGTCCACGTTCCACATCATTTCCCAATGTACGATCCCATGTTCCTGCCGGGTATCACCATACATCGCATACCCGCAATTAAACACATTCCATGCTCCCTGGCCGGATGCCTGTCCAAGGTAAATGTTGGAGAGTTCTGCCCTGTCGTTCTGAAACGCTGACACGCGGAGAGATCTGTCACCCGACCAGTTTCCTTTTCTAATATTAGATCCGGTATGGACTGTTCGCAAGTCCACCTGTCGGCATATAGTGACATGAATCCTTCCTGGACACAACTGAGAAATTATGCCATACCTAAACATTTTACCCCAGACAGGTGCCAAAGAATATTAGGGAAGTTTCAGTTTTCCGTTCCAATAACATTGCTCATGTCCAAATTCTGCTTCCCGATTGGTTCCTCGCTGTTCCCGCTGCAGTTCTTCTTTTGTTAAACTGCTTGACGGCTGTACAGAGTATTCCAATTAGGCAGATCGCGTCCTTCATGTTTCTGTGTCCGTCTCCCAGTCTATTAACAAAGGAACGCTCCACATTGTCCTCCCTTTCTGCAGCTGCGATACTGTCCCTGGTTTCCCACCGAACTCCCTTTACACTGTTACCCGACCCTCTCCATTTTGAAACATCTAAAACCCGGAAAGTCCTGAAGTCATCCCTGCCCTTGTGACAGTCGAGTGTTTGTGACAGATTGGACCGTACTTCAACCAAAGTGACCATTGAACCAACAGCATTGAGCCTTTGTATTGCTACCTACCTGAACTGTATGAAGTCAGCAATCTTCCGCCAGTTCTGCATTTTCAGGAAGTCCAGGCATATGATTGTTTGAATTAATGACATATTTGCCAAACCTATTCATTGTAACCCGGCTTTATCTGAAAACTCCGCTGAATTGCCATTAGACGCGGGCGTTATCTACACAGATGGCCATTTAATGTAAACACATACTTCATTCCATTCCTCAGCTCTTCTCTGAATTTCCTCTGTGTCAGTGTATAGATACAAGTATTGGTGCACATGCTGAGAAATTGCAACATGAACCCAAATTGCTGTAGGATGTATACCGGGGAACTCAAATATCTGTCCTCGTAAAAATAGTTTTGCACTTGCCATTTCAGGGAATGGGTTACAGAGGGCATCCAAAATAATATGAAATTAGTTGATATAGAAAACAACAAAAATATTGATTTTCTGCGTTTTCCCACCTCGGCATCTTTCTGATTGTCGCTGCTGTGCAGAAGCCTTCTGCGGACTCTATTTGCCACAACGATATGCTGTATGGTTAACCCGTTAAACACTAGAATTAATCCGATTGGTAGCAATGGTGTTAAAATACTCCCCAGTAATTGGTATCCTCTCCACATGGGTGAAGTAGCGTATTCATATGTGCCGGTGCACCGTCGCGGCATGTTGTCAATAATGACGTAAGGTTCAAGGGCAAAGTAAATCGGGACACTTTTCCCGCAGCTCACTATAACCACGGTCACGATAACCACTGTTGCTGTTCTCTCGGTGCAGTATCGCTCCCGTAGCTTTCGGCAACATATTGCGATGAAGCGATCGAAGGTAAAACTGACCGTGAACCAAACAGAACAGTCTGTCGCTGCAACCCGAAATACAAGTGTCAGAGCGCATACCGGAGTGATGAGCAGGGATCTGGAATAAATGTAGATATTGTTGGTCTGTTCCACTAAAGCAAACACGATAACCACTATCAGATCCGCTGTCGCCATTCCAACCAGGTAACGGATGATGCATTTGGAGAGTCCGCATTTTCCCCGAGATAGGATCGCAATCGCTGCTAAACTGACTACAAGAAATTTGGAGACATAATAGAAATACGGTCAGCTCCCTGAATGCCCCCAATCTACCGATGCTATGTCGGGTATGGTCTGTTTGGAAGTGGAAAGCGGGAATCCAGTGTGTGCGGTCTCGGTCGCTGCACCCCGGCTGGAGGACAATGACGGATGTGAGTGTCAGTGGATTGGCGACCTTCCCACAGTTTAGAGTGAGGCATCCGAGTTCCACGACTCACGGACCGGTGAGCAGTCGATCGTTCCTGTACACAACACCACTTCCATTATTAGAGGTGAAACAGTTGACGGTATTATTTGTAGCGGTGACATAAAGCACGAGTTCTCATTTATTGACCCACAGAAGAACAGTCCTATGTGTTGGAAATAGACGGGACCATCTTTTAAATAAGCTGACACGTTGTTATAAGATCGAAGTGTCTGCACTGATAGATACTCGGAACTAGTAAAGCAGAGGCCAGCGTCACGTCAGAAAGCCGAGCGAGGTGAAATTATGAAACAACGACAATATCGACAATAACTTAATTGATAAAAGAAGAAAACACTGCTATCATAGTATGGAAAATGGAAATGAAACCATTAGATGCCTGAATCCTCCATTCTGGAAACACTATTCAGCCGACGGTAGCATCTGTGCTCAGTAACAGTGCGGATACCGCAGCAGAGTAACGACGGCACCATACATAAAGTGACCAATTCCGGCATCTTACCGGGGACACCAACCGCCACAAGTGTGGGATAGAAAACGGCCGCGATGTAGTAAATCGCCGGATATCCCATATTCCGTCAGAAGCAGCGTTCAGTTGTACGGAGCGTTTCAGCTGCTCAGGTTGACTGGTGATCTGTTTAGCAGACTTTTATTGAGGTGAGAACAATTCCTTTGAGGCAATTAGCGTGGCTATCACGTCAGGGACATTATTGACAACCAACTGCACAAACAATTTCGTTAAACTAGTTTTACTCACTGTCCCCGTGTCAGAAATTTAACTCCTTAAGAGATATTGCAATCTGTTTATTTTAAATAAAATATGATGTGAATTTTCCATGTTATTTTCCATGATACCTGGGTTCAGCTATTTAAATAGGATATTTTTATATCAGTGTTGCTTTTAAAGTCGGCATTCATTCTGAAGTCGATTTATTTTGTAACATTTGACGGAGCACATTCACTTCTGAAATTGAGGGAAGGAGTTTGTTCTGGCAGGTGAAATGGAGAACACTTCTTTATGAAAGAGGAATACTCGTTCATTCTTTTCTTTCGTTCATTCCAGTCATTCCGGGAGTTTTGAGTGATGGAATAAACAATGACAGCTGACGTGTATTACAATCCACTTATATTACACAGAATGGTTTCCACGTGGTCAAATTCCTCTTGGCAGAGGTCATTCCACACAAATCTTTCGCTCTTCCCCTGGAGTTTCGTTAGAGGGAGAGCAATGTCTGCGAATTTCTTACAAAACTTACGGTAACACCCAACCGTTCGTAAAAAAAACGTCTGTAATGGTTTCTTGCCCGTTGGATCGGGAACCTCAGCAATAGCCTGAACCTTGGCCTGCACAGTTGCCAGTTGGCCCTGGCCTGCTACATAGCCAAGCTACGTGATAGTGGCATGGCCAAATTCGCTTTTAGCAAGATTTACAGTGAGATTTGCCTTGGACAGACGTTCAAACAGTTTCTCTACTGCTGTGATATGCTCCTCCCAGTTGTCATTCCATACAACCAAGTCATCAATATAAGCCGCTGTATTCTCTAAACCCTGAATCACTGAATTCATTATCCTTTGGAAAGTCCCTGGAGCATATTTCATCCCAAATGGTAAAACATTGTACTCATAAAATCCAGATGGTGTCACAAATGCAGATATTCCTTTAACCATTTCTGTTAAAGGAACACACCAGTGACCTTTCAACAGGTCAAACTTTGTAAGGTATTTAGCCTTCCACACTCTGTCAATACAGTCATTCACTCTCGGGATGGGATAAGCATCTGCCTTAGTTACTGATTTAACTTTTCTGCAATCAGTATGGAATCTCATACTCCCATCCGACGCAGGGACAATCACGCACGGTGACGCCTAGTCTGAAGTGGATGGCCTAATTATGCCGACTGTTAACATGTGTTCAATTTCTTGTTCAACCATTTTATATTTTGTCTTGGTTCATTGTGTAAGGGTGCTGCTTAATGGGATCATCTACAATTACGTCATGCACCGCAGCCATACATGGTCTTGGAATGTCAGGGAATAAATCTTTACACTTGTTAATTAAACTCTTCAGTTGTTTTCGTTGATTTGCCTGCAAATGCTGAGTCTTTCCATCAAGCTTTTTCAAAACATCAGAATTTCTGAGTCTTGTGGAGACTACATGGAGCTCTGGTATCCCAGTACCAGTCACCACAATCTCCTCCGTTGTCATAAAGGTACTCACTGGTGCAGGGTCGGGTCATGATAACGTTTGATCATATTTGCGTGGACGAGCTGGGTAGCCTTTCACCGGTCAGGAGTCCTAATAACAGAATTTAAAGAATCGATTTTCCTAATTATTTCATATGGTCCACTAAATCTCGCTTGTTAAGAAGAGTGAACAGCATCAGGACCCTTTCTCCAGCACGATATCTCTGCTCCCTCGCTCTTCTGTCATACCACTGTTTCATGTTTAACAGAGAGTGCTGTAAATTGTGCTTTGCAAGGTCACAAGCCTTGTTAAGTCTGTCTCTTAATTCCGAAACATAACGAAGAACGCTCCTACTCACATTCTGATCTGACCATTGCTCTCTGAGTAGGGTCAAAGGTGACACAATGCGCTTAGCTCTCAATTATTTAACTATCCCCTGGAATGTTTTCGAAGTAAAGTTACTTCAGATTGGATTTCTTTAGGTAGACATACCAGTGTGAAAAATTTGATGTGTTTTTACCACAGTCTTGGCCTTGACGTTCCAGAGAGGCACCGCTTCATGGAACCGAGATATTGCACACATGATGGTTAACAAATCCTCATAACCAGCTGCAGTCCTTGGCAATGGGACAACACAATCCACTATGACCCTAGAAAAAGATTCACCAAAAGCAGGTATTGGTCTAAGTGGTGACGGTGGGATCACCTGATTAGGTTTTCCCGCAACCTGTCAGGTATGGCAAGTCCTGCAAAAATTCACCACATCCTTCCTTAAATTAGGCCAGTAGAATTCCTGCATAACCCTGTTTACTGTCTTCCTCACTCCGGTGTCCATCTAAAGGCATACTATGAGCCATGTTTAAAATCTCAGCCCTGTAAATTTTCGGGACCACAACTTGATGTTCAATGATCCAATCCACTCTTGCAGGCACAGTAGGTGATCTCCACTTCCTCATTAACACCCCATCCTTCAGATAATATCCTACTGACTCTCTCTGAACCTCCTCTCCTGTGAGAGCTGTCTCCCTCAACGCAGCAATTTCAGAGTCTCGACTTGGTTCCGCTATAAATTCATACCTGGACAAGGACAAACCTTTCTTACCCTCCTTACTACCCACATCCTGATGCAACATGGAAGGCAGAAAAGTCTCTGACAAATTCTCATAAATTAAAGCACTGTCTATGCTAACTGCGTCAGCAGCTTCTGTAGACATGCTTCGGGTCACTGCGCATGTGCGGTTCACATCAGTATCTGTGCGTGTGTCGTCAGACACAAGCTCGCTTGTTAGCTGTACTGCTGAATAATCTTCACCCTGGATAGGTGCCAGCCTAATATTTACCAAACTCACTACCATCACTAAGCTTGCGAAGACCACGTTTACATTATAAAAATTCAAAACAGCCCATACATTCTGTACTTTCGACTTTTAGCTTGTCTCGTGTCTACAGTAACCCAGTCAGGTGGTCTCTCAAAACCAAAACAATCCTTTCTCTTCTCATTGCAATCGAGAAAACAACTCCACAACCTTGAAGGTGTTTACTTCCTACTGCGAAAACAAAATTCAACAGAATTTCACAGACTTTTACAGTCCTTTGACCAGCAAGCAGCATTAAAGGTCGCGAAGCCAGTCCAAACTTCCCAAATTCTTTATTCAAAAATTCAGAAACAGCTTCTTTCTACATATTTCTATTAAGATTCACATCACCAACTTTCATCTCATCACCAACTATTAGAACACCGTCTAACACAAATAACTGAAAATCCTCAATTTCCACTGGCACCAAGTTTAACCCTTTATTTACCGAACCAAGTCCATCTGGCTCAAAAATACTGCATTCCTTTTTAACCGAGTCAGACACCTCAGACCTTAACGGAGTTTTAACACAAGGTTCAACACCCTGGAAATTCACAGGTGCATCAACAAACTGAATACAGCAATCGGGACAGCTGCCTCTTCTAAGCTTTCAATACCAGTCGCAGTTTCAAATTCCAGGTTCCCCCGACCCTCCCAGTTACTCTCTGGGAAACTCCCATCCGGAGTAAACCAAGGTAGTGGCATCCTTTCCATCTCGGTATGCCCTTACATCATCGGGAACACACCTCTTAAAGTCTTCAGTCACAACCAGCTCTTTCAAGCTGCCCAAACCCTCAGTTACCCCTTCGAGCTATACCAGCCCTTGAGGTACACCTGTTTCTCATGGGCAAACTCCATATAAGTTTGGCTCCCGGACATCGTTAAATCTCTGAAATTTGTTTATATGCCTCCGGAACCAACTCATGGACATTAAGCACTCCGTGTTTCACTGTATCATAATTCTTTGACTGTTCAAGTGTTAGGGCAGAATACGCCTGCTGAGCCTTTCCCTTCAACACACTTTGTAACATGACAGCCCTCTGATCCCTCGGCCATTTCCGACTCTGGCATGAATGGGCTATATATATGTGTGTGTGTGTGTGTGTGTGTGTGTGTGTGTGTGTGTGTGTGTGTGTGTGTGTGTGTGTGTGTGTGTGTGTGTCTGTGTCTGTGTCTGTGTCTGTGTGTGTGTGTGTATGTGTGTGTGAATAAGGTTCCCAAGCTTCCCCAGCTCAGGTGACTGGGTGATACAGTCTCACGGTGGGATGGTAAGTAATCAGTTTAGTTCTGGAATCTGGTTTGAGTAGAGTTGGAGAGAGAGAGTTGGAGTGTTGGTTTGTCTTCCAATGGCGATGCCGATCCTCCACGTCGTCCTCCTGTTCCCGAAACTTATTTAAAAATCACCTACTCGTGACCACAGGAAGCAGAATGCCAATCTTCCACGGTAACGCTCTCAACCCAGGCCAGGGTTGAACACATCGATAGCGTTCCACCGGTCACCCCTTTATCCACACTGTGAGCAAAAACTGATAACTGTCTCTGTGTTTCTTTCTTTCTATCTATCTTTCTTTCTTTCTTTCTTTCTTTCTTTCTTTCTTTCTTTCTTTCTTTCTTTCTTTCTTTCTTTCTTTCTATCTATCTATCTATCTATCTATCTATCTATCTATCTATCTATCTATCTATCTATCTATCTATCTATCTCTCTATCTATCTATCTATCTATTCGTCTGTCTGGCTCCCTGTCCTCTGCTGTCTGTTTTTGTCTGTTTGTCCCTCTAACTATATGCTGCTGTGTCATTATTGCGAATTTGATGGAGAGGAATTCAGAAGCAGATTATCAATGAGAAACACTTGTGGAGTTTGGAAATGATCATTTTCTCAGTCTTACTGGAGCGATTTACCAAGACAGACTGAATGTCATGATCCATTAGCCAGCGGGTCGGTAACTAGCAATCTCTCACTTGGTGCCCCAGATGTAACGGCATTGATGATATATTATTGGAGGGACCTACAGTACAAAGGGTAAGTCAAGGTTCACATGATCTGGATGAGAAATTGAACCACTGCGAGCAGAAAATCAACTATAATGAGAATTCAAGTTTTCAGCGTCTGGACATACAGAGTAACAGCGTACAAAGAAAGATTCAAGAGCGGATGAAGATTAACTTCAAGTACCGATCAGTTCCCAACCAGGAAGAGCTCCAGTGTCATTTTTCCAAAATAACAAAGGCTGCCTGTCATGGTCCCTTCCAGCACCTGGTTCAGGAATTGGGCCTTAATCACCTCGTTTAGTTACCAATCATTTCCAGGTTCGACTAACTACAAACACCTGCTTTCCATCAGCAAATGCAGTTTAAAAACCCTGTGATCACAACTAGGAGCTGCCAGTTCGTTGATCGACCCGTGTACGAGTAACCTCACCCCATGGCTCTTAGGACTATCAGTTCTAAGTCTAGCATCGTTTCTGAATTCTGTACTGAAACCAAGACTCCGGGTAAAGTTCCTTGGCACCCATTCCACGCTCGCTACGACGGTAACGCCTCCCGACTCGGCCACCGCGCCAGTTTTCAGCACCTGGGTTCGTTCCACCGCCCAGTCCTTGCGACACTGCCATCCAAGTCTCGTCTCTGCTTTCCGCCGGAGAATGGTGAGATGCCGCTGTTCCTTTAATACTCAGGCTGTAATTGTCGCCTGCCACCATTGCTCATGAAAAGTTCGCCTACTGAGTACCGAGTGCTCACTTGTTCTCCACCATCCGTAGCAGACTCCCGCAAGTTAGCGGCATCCTTTTCATCTCGGTATGCCCTTTCATCATCGGAACGCACTTCTTAAAGTCTTCAATCACAACCAGCTCTCTCAAGCAATCCAAACCCTCAGTTACCGCTTCCGAGGTATACCAGCGACTGAAGTACAGCTGTTTCTCATGGGCAAACTCCACATAAGTTTGGTTCCCGGAGTTTCTTAAATCTCTGAACTTTGGTCTATACGCCTCCAGAACCAACTCTTGGACTTGAAGCACTGTATCTTTCATTGTATCATAATTCTTTGACTGTTCAAGGGTCAGGGCAGAATACGACTGCTGAGCCTTCCCCTTCAACACACTTTGTAACATGACAGCCCACTGATCCCTCGGCCATTTCCGACTCCGGGCCACCTTTTCGAAATGTAGGAAATACCGGTCGACCTGAGCTTCATCAAATGGTGGTACTAACTTAGCTTCTTTGCTGACATTAAATGGTACCACCAGCTCCTTACCCTGTCCTGACGCTTGTTCCTGCCGCTCCCACATCACCCTCTCGAACTGTCTCTGTTTTTCTGCCTCTTCAGCCTCGAGCTGTTTTAGTTTCATCTCACACATACTTCTGTTTTGCTAACTGAGGGTGAACCTCAGCCTTAGTGAGTACTTTACCTTCAGCAAACATTTCCCACACCTCGTCTTCAAATGTCCCCTTGGCTAGAAAATGCTGTGCTATATCTCTATATCTCAGACTCAGCAGTATCTGAGTCTTCCTCATGCGAGTCGTCTCATTAATCTTTAACTTACGAACAATTTTCAACAGTAAATCCCTCTTAGCATCATCCAACAGCTCAGGTGATTGGGTGATACAGTCTCACGGTGGGATGGTAAGTAATCAGTTCAGTTCCTGAATTTGGTTTGAGCAGAGTTGGAGAGAGAGAGTTAGAGTGTTGGTTTGTCTTCCAATGCCGGTGCGGATCCTCCACGTCGTCCTCCTTCCTTCCGAAACTTATTTAAAAGTTACCAACTTGTGGCCACAGAAAAGGGGATGCCGTTTTCTGTGGCGGAGTTATCAACCCAAGACCAGGGTTAAACACACCGATATCTCCCCACCGGCCACCCCTTTGTCCACACTGCGAGCAAAAACCCCACCATCGTCGTGTGCGCAAAAAGCTCACCAGTGTCCTCCTTGCCTCAGGAGTCGTGTGTCTCCTGTGGTGTGTCCTGTGTGTCTCAGGAGTGTGTCTGATTAAAAAGTCAACGACCTTGTATATATCTCCAAGTGGTGAACACGAACTGTCCATCACATAGTTCCGCCTTTCAGTTTCCAAGACAACTCACAGACTTTCTGTCTCTCTGCTGCAAAATGAGCACACGCTATTCGCTCCCTCTCACTCTCTCGTTTAAAGGAACAGTCCACTTTAGAATAATCCTTCAGATCTCATCATAATCTAAACATAGTTACAAGATCTGTGATATATTCGCATATTCTTAAGAAAGTTTTATTGTTAGAATCTCAGCTGACAGCGAAAATTGCAACATTTTGCAAAATATCATGGACGTACATGTACGTGTAAGTCACGTGAACCTATTCCTGCTCCCATTTTACCGCAGATCGGCCTTGTTTCCGAGGCTCCGCCCCCAGCTCTGATGACATAAATTACAGTCCTGACTTCCCTTCAGTTCTGTGTTGAAGTGGGTCGGCGGCGGCGGCGGATCGTCTGTAGGATCCGGATTAGGAGACGACCATCACCCCCAGTGTCGGGAATCCGGGGGAGGGTTCACTGTCCGGGCGTGAAAACAAGTTCTCATCGGTGAGTACTGAGACCGGTCCCGAGTGTGGACGTCTGATGTAAGGTAATGCACCCAGTTAACTTCCCCGATCCGGCGGCCTCTCTGCGCTTGCTGGACATAACCTGCCGGGGTCGGTCTGTGATGTGGGACCTTCACAACATACCGACTGAGATGAGCCCCCGCTCAGCCCCTCTTGCCCTGGTCCTGGGAGCGTGATGAGGTGGTGATGCCGAGACTCCACTCATCCACTGAGGTTTATCCCGGGAACTTTACCTTCCTCACCCGGCCCCGCATCGGTCAAACCTTCACCTGGATCGATAGCCGGTGTCTACAATTGTTTTACATCATTCCAGGGCGCGGGAAGCGGCCCTTCCACCTGTTGTGTTCTTGCAGACAGAGAAGGTTAAACCGAGTAATCGCACCTTCGGGACACTGCTCCGTCTGTCTGAGTAGATCCATCTTTCACCCGTTCAGACAAGGCAGTGAGATCCAGATCTCTCACGGCCTCTCGTTCTGGGTCGCCATCGTTGTGTTTATTTTTGTTAGATCCATGCCACTGTTCCGACTTGCCGAAGCGCAGCCAATGATCTGGGTTTGTCATTTTAGGTTCTTTTTCTATCGTATTATTCAGTGCCCATGTATTGCTGAATGACCACCAGTGACTGTCCTTGATCCCTCACACACATGGTTCCATCTCCTCATTCACTCACATCTTGTGCAACCTCTCTCCCGCCCGTGTGTACCCACCTCAATGACGTACAGTATATCAGTAAAGTTTTCTCTAACGTTTGTATTCATTGTGAAGTGTCATCTTGCACCTTTTATCTCATTGGGTTTGCCAGGAATCGTTTTTTTCTGTTAGTTAGAACTACCAGAGGTTTAATGTAATGCAACACCTGGTCAGGTAAGAGTTACAAGCTACGAGCCCAGGGTGTGGCAGGAAGAACTCAGGAGAAGGAGAGTCTTTCAGCTAATATTGTAATCCTACAGTGTAGTGGCCATTGATACACAAATGAGTGAGATGTTACAGGTGAGAGGCAGGATTGATGAGCCAAGATCATCATTCATGGTGAATGCGGGATACCAATGAAATTAAATATCCGCGGATACAATCGAGTGCATTTTTATTTAAAAAAAAAAACTGTACTGCATACAAACATGTCTTCCCTGTTTTATGTAACACCACAAGTCAAGATCACTATAGATTCCTCATAGAAAAACTCACGGGGGCATGTATCTGTCTGGTAAAAGTTCTTTGGATTTCCCACCTACCCACTAACATCTGACAGAAAGGAAACAACACTGCAGACGGTGATCCACAACAGGTCTCACCAACCGACCATATAATGAAACCATCAACTCCTTACACCGCCTTCCCCACGACCACACCCCGCCCCGGCTGTAATCTCCAATGTTGGTGGTTCAATGCTTTTGACCACCAACTGAAATGCAGTCTAGGATGGACAGATAGTATCGATCCCGCGTGCGATGGAATAAACAAAACGAATCTTCAGTTACCTCAGCCAGGGATCGGTAAAGCCCCGAGTGTGGACGGATCGTTTTCCCGCTGTTGCAAGCAGTAGCCCGGGGACAGTTCCGAGATGCGGGAAGCTCGCACCTCCCGAGCCTTTGCTGATGATTCGGAGCTGGGTTGAAAGTACGGCGATTCCAATAACACTGTCAACTGCCTCGGTTTCCCGCGGGAATTGCACAGGAAGTCGATGCATTCAATTAGACGGAAGGAATTATTAATTCACTTAAAAGCGAATTGCTACATTTCTAATGTCGATCAACATTATCAATCCCATTCGTGTTCATAAATATGGCTGACTGCCTTTGTGATGCTTATATTTCAGTATATACGGCTTCTTACCTTGTTAATGTTCAGTCAGCTCCTGCTGATAATCATTAACTAAACCCACAGCTTTATCAGCGGGTCTCTGCCTGTCCTATTTCTTGGTACAAGGTTCGTTCTGTCTCCAAACAAACATCACCATGGAGAAGAAATATGATCTCAGTGATTTTGAGAGTGGAATGTTTACTGGTGCCAGAAGGTTCAGTTCGAATATCGCAGGAATTGCTGAACTCTTGGGATTGTCAAAATCAACAGTCTCAGTTTGCAGAGAATGGTGCTGGGGGAAAAAAAAATCAGGTAGCGGCATTTCTGAGAGAGAAAATCGTCTTGGTGATGAGAGATTAGTGGAGAAAGGCGGGACTGACTCAATCTGCCAGGAAGACGACAGTAACTCAAATAATCACGAACTACTGCACTGTGCAGAGAGGCATCGCTGGACGCGTAACTTGTCGAACATTGAACTGAATGGGCAACGGCAGAAGAAGACCACGGGTATACAATTAATGGCGGTATTAATAGGTACCGGAGGAGCACAATACAGTGCACATCGACATTGTTATCAACAGTGAGATTTAACTCAAAGTTTAATTTTAAATATCACTGACAGATACTTGTGGATAGGAAGCGGATTAAGTCCAGGGTGACTCCGAGGCTGACTCACAGAACTAGTTGATTAGCGGTGGGTACTCCAAGCCAGGGCGAACAGGAACTAAGACCCGGCGAACGGCTCCAGCAGGACAAACATGACCCACGGGTCTGCACAGGGAAAACAGGGCGACCAGCGCAACACAGGCCGAGGAGGTCAAAACGGGATAAACGGGATGGACAGCGCGAGCAACGCAAACCGGACGGAACCGCGGGACGAGCACCTACCAGGGAAGCAGAACAAATCAGATTCAGATCAGGACGACCCCAACTAGACTCATTCTCGGAGCCCCATATATCCAACTACCAGCCGATGGGCATCAGGTGCGCCTCCTTGAGTCCAAACAAGCCACAATGATCCGCAGGTGTGACTAATTGGCTCAAGGGTGAAAGGAAGGACGGCTACAACACCCGGAGTCCGGAGACCGCGATCCAGATGAAGACCTGTTATGAGGACTCCGGATCGCACCACAACATGAAACGCTAGAAAACCTGCAGTCACAAGTGGGCGTTTTGAACTCATCGTAACGTTGCCCACCTAGTACAGTCTCTGTGTTTACTCTGCGCTGAGTTCCTGATTCTGTTACCAGCGAATCCGAGCACCGGAATTCCGTGGGACCAAACAGTAAGTGAACACAATCAGAGTAATGTTCAGTTGACAACACGCACAGAAGTCTGCACGTTACACTCATCAGCACGTAACTCCAGACCCTGCTCCACAGCGCAGGAACTAAAAGACACAAAAACTCCTTCGAGCCAATGGTTGTGATGTGCTGTTCGATTCAGGCTTCATTTCGAAACTCAGTAGACGGTGACAAAGATTACATACTGTATCTCACGACAAATCGATCTGCTCCAGGGAGCAACCGCGACCCGCATCCTGGTTCTGATCGGGTGGTGTCATCGCATTAAATTATTGTGTACTTTGGGACCAATTTCCTGACTGACTATAAACTCCAGTGACAGCTGAGGGCAGAAATCGCTGTGGGCTTATAGAAAAGGCACAGTCAGGATGGGACTTCTGAACTCTGGTGAAAAGTTATGATTTTGGAATGATCTTTTCTTTTGAACATCGGACATTCCCTTTCGCCAGATTTAACTGTGCCCGGCTACCTGGAGCAGCGTCGATCTCAGAGTCAAAATCTTTATAAAGCAATCTTAAATATTTGTCCACAATGGGGACATTACAATGATGGGCACCAACTGTGTGGAGATTACAAACTGGAGATAAACACGTCCAAAAGAGTACAACATATTTCACCATCGGATTAGTGTTCACTTACTGGAAATAAATAACCCTATCAATCAGATGACTTTCATGACTACTGGGTCTATTTACGTTATTCCCGTCGGTGTGTTACCCCGCTACCACCGTTACTTAACAAATCCCTAAGCTGATTAAAGAAGAAGTACTGGCGCTATTAAGGAATATAGAAGTGGATAAGTCTCTGGAACCTGACAGGATATTTGCTAGGACCTTGAGGGAGATTAGTGCAGAAATAGCAGGGGCTCTGACAGAAATATTTCAAATGTCATTAGAAACGGGGATGGTGCCGGGGGATTTGCGTATTGCGCATGTTGTTCCATTGTTGAAAAAGGGTTCTAAGAGTAAACCTAGAAATTATAGGCCAGTAATTTTGACGTCAGTGGTGGGTCAATTAATGGAAAGTATTCTTAGATATGGTATATATAATTATCTAGATAGACAGGGTCTGATTAGGAGCAGTCAACATGGATTTGTGCGTAGAAGGTCATGTTTGACAATCATTGAATTTTTTGAAGAGGATAAAGAAAACGTTGACGAGGGTAAGTTGAGTATGTTTGCTATATGTACTTCCGTAAGGCCTTTGACAAGATTCCACACGTAATGTTAGTTAGGAAGGTTCAATCGTTAGGTATTAATATTGAAGTAGTAAAATGGATTCAACAGGGGCTGTATGGGAGATGCCAGAGAGTAGTGGTGGATAACTGTTTGTCAGGTTGGAGTCCGGTGACTAGTGGTGTGCCTCAGGGATCTGTACTGGGTCTAATGTTGTTTGTCATATACATTAATGATCTGGATGATAGGAAAGTAAATTTTATTAGTAAGTATGCAGATGACAGTACGATAGGTGCCGTTATGGATAATGAAGTAGGTTTTCAAAGTTTACAGATAGATTTAGGCCAGTTAGCAGAGTGGGCTGAACGATGGTAGATGGAGTTTAATGCTGATAAGTGTGAGGTGCTGCACTTTGGTAGGACTATTCAACATAGAACATACTTAATAAATGGTAGGGTATTGAGGAATGCAGTAGAACAGAGTGATCTAGGAATAATGGTGCATAGTACCCTGGAGGTGGAATCTCGTGGTTAGGGTGGTGAAGAAAGCTTTTGATATGCTGGGCTTTATATGTCAGAACATTGAGTATAGGAGTTGAGATGTAATGTTAAAATTGTGCAAGACATTCGTGAGGCCAAATTTGGCGTATTGTGTGCAGTTCTGGTCACCGAATTATAGGAAAGATGTCAGCAAAATAGAGAGAGTACAGAGGAGATTTACTAGAATGTTACCTGGATTTCAGCATCTAAGTTACAGAGAAAGGTTGAACAAGTTAGGTCTTTATTCTTTGGAGCGTTGAAAGTTGAGGGGAGATTTGATAGAGGTATTTAAAATTATGAGGGGGATAGATAGATTTGACGTGGATAAGCTTTTTCCATTGAGAATAGGGGAGATTCAAACAAGAGGACATGAGTTGAGAGACAGGGAGTAAAAGTTTAGGGGTAACACGAGGGGGAACTTCTTTACTTAGAGAGTGGTAGCTGTGTAGAACAAGGTTCCAGTAGAAGTGGTAGAGGCAGGTTCGATATTGCCATTTAAAAAAACGGATAGGTATATGGGCAGGAAAGGAATGGGGGGTTATGAGCTGAGTGCAGATCGGTGGGATTAGGTGAGGGTAAGCATTCGACACGGACTAGAAGGGTTAAGATGGCCTGTTTCCGTGCTGTAATTGTCATATGGTTATATGTGAGATGATAGACATTCAAATGTACATTGAAAGGCAAGCCGCTGACAAGTCAGTTCACTGTAAGGCAGGATGTTGAAAAAAAGCGTTTAGCATGTCAGCCTTCAACAGTTATGGTGTAGAGTGTGGGGGCGGGGCATAATTTGCAGTTACATGTTGCTGAGACCACTTTTGTAATATTATCTAGAATTTTGGTTACCCTGTTATAGGAAAGACGCCGCCAAATTGGAGAGGGTGCAGAAGAGATTTAGGAGGATGTTTTTTGGACGAGAGGACCGGGGTTACAGTGAGGCTGGCCATGCTGGACCTTTTTTCATTGGAGAATGAGAGGTGACCTCAGATGTTTAAAATCATAGGGGGTATTGATAAGGTGGATTGTCATTATTGGAGAGTTGGAGAGTCCAAAATGAGAGGTCACAGATAGAAGGGAGGAGGGAAAAAATTGGAAAGTGACCTTGCAGATAACTTCAGTATACAGAGGATAGTGAGTACCCGGAAGAAGCTACCAGAGGGAGTGGTTGAATTGGGTTCATCTGCCACGATTAACAGGCATTTGGACGGGTACATGGAAGGGAGATGCTTGGAGAGATATGGCCAAACAAGACAACTAGGACTAGCAGGGAGGATGCTGTGGTTGGTATGGACCAGTTGAGCCGATGGGCCTGTTTAGATTGCATTATTCTGGGATTGCATAATTTTTAAATGACACAAGTTGCATCCCAGTGCAAATAGTTTTACTTGTACACAGCGTACTGCTATCAGTCACTGGTGTCGTTTCAGGGCTCCTGGCATCCAAGCTTTTACTCATACACATTGTGGATCATCCTAACTATCTGCCCAGTTCTGCTATCAGTTATCTGTGCTTTCTCTGGGCTCCTGGAATCCAAGGTTCACTGCTCTTCATGAAGCGTAAATTCCTGCCATAGATGATGCTGGTGCCGTTTTCCTTCAATAGATATAGGCCTAAGATGGCTTCTCTGTCTTGTCACAATTGCTTACTACTGAATGTCTGGGTGGATTTAGCCTTGCCTTTGGGACTAGTAATGCCTTAGTTGCAGCCTTCCATAAAGTGGCTTGACCAATGGATGGCAGCGTGGTTGGTGGGCCACTGCTAATTTAACTTTGAATACAATTCTCTGGTTAAAATAGAAGCAGGAAACCAAGGTCCTTGAGTATACTTCCTTTTGTTTCTCCTATTGTAGGCATACATAGACCAGGTTGAAATGCCCTGAAAATCTCATGCTTTCAGTAGCTATGCTAACACGTCACCTTACCTGCACTGCCATATATTCAGTTACTAATCAATGGTCAATAATACATCATCTTCCATAGTATCAGTAACCTGTGAACTCAACCTGAATGATGAGTGAGCTGGGACCTTACTCTTTAGAGCAAAGGTGGGGGGGGATGTGTTGTGAGTGGTGATTTGATAGAGGTGTATAAGCTGCTAAGAGGCATAGAGAGAATGGAGAGCCAACAACATTTTCCTTGGTCAGAAATGACTAATATGATGGGGCATGGTGTTAAGATGATTAGAGAAAAGTTTATGGGATTGTCAGAAGTAGTATTTTTTTAAGAAAATAGTGGGTGTATGGAATGCACTGCCTGGGTGGTGATAAGGGTAGATGCATCAGTGAGATTGAACAGGGTTTCAGATAGACACATGGATCAAAGAAAAAATGGAGAGCTATTTGACAGAGTAGGGATACATTGATCTTGGAGCAGATTAAAGGGTTTGTGCGACATCATGGGCCAAACTGCCTGCATTGTGCTATATTGCTAATGTTAAGGTGATTAGAGAAAAGTAGAGGGGTTTGTCAGAAGTAGTATTTTTTTTTACAAAATGAAAATGGTGGCTGTATGGAATGCACAGCCTGGGAAGTGATAAGGGTAGATGTATCAGTGAGATTTAAGAGGCTTTTAGATAGACAAATGGATGAAAGAAAAATGGACAGCTATTTGAGAAAGTAGGGATCAATTGATCTTGGAGCAGATTAAAAGGACGGTACAACATCAGGGGCCAAAATCCCTGCATTGTGCTATATTGCTCTATGTCTGGCCCAGCTCAGTTTATGCCCCGAGAGGAGTAATGAGAGCTGTGAAGCGAGGTGGAATACAGCCTTTTGAATCATATATCTTTAATGCTCAGAAAGAAACTATGCGATTTTCAGTGTAATGACAGAGATGGTATCCTATAGGTAGATTTGTTTTTCTGCTGGGATGGAATGCTTCAGGTCAACTAAACTTACAGCAGCGTGTAGGGCCCTGTCTATCCCTTACCTCACCACCTTTTTGGGGGTCAATATTACAAAGCATTAGTGAACCTCATTACAGCTTAAACTTCTCATTGTTCTCAAGCATCATGTAAATGTAAAGTTTTCGTTGAATTAATCCATATTTCTTCTCTATTTCAGGTGAAATATGAGAAGACATCGGCGATTCCATGAGAAAGTAGTGCTGGGTGTTCTGATTATTCTGGGATTGTTCTTCATGTTCTGGGATAATGTCCGACGTCGAGAGACTGGTGATGTTGCAGAAACTGTTCATCGCAAAGATCTGCCCAAGGTTGTTACAGCTGATGCAACTAGATCAGTGCTCAAGCCAAAGTGCCACGCGAACACGACATTGCTGCACCTGTCCTCATTTCATCAAGAGAACGAGCACATTAAAAACTTCTTGTTGTATAAACACTGTCGAGAATTTGACATGATTGAAAATGTCCCAGATAAATGTGGTGGTCGAGAAGGATCTCACAATGTCTTCCTGCTCCTGGTGATCAAATCTGACCCTTTCAACCAGGATCGGCGGGAAGTGGTCAGGAAGACCTGGGGCAAAGAACGCGAATTCAATGGGGTCCTAATTAAGAGAGTATTTATCTCTGGTGTCTCTCCTGACCAAAAAGAAAGCAGGAAATTGAATCAGCTGTTAGCCATGGAAAACAGAGAACACAGAGATGTTCTACAATGGGATTTCTTGGATACCTTTTTCAACCTCACCCTCAAACAATACAAGTTGCTGCAGTGGGTCAGTGAATATTGCCCCAGTGCTAAGTTCATCTTCAATGGAGATGATGATGTCTTTGCCAATACCGATAACATGGTTGATTATTTGCTAGGCATGAAGGTTCTCCAACACCTGTTTGTGGGCCATCTCATTTATGGGGTTGGGCCTATTCGCGAGAAGTGGAGCAAGTATTATGTGCCAGAAATAGTGACCACCATCAAGTCGTACCCACCATACGCTGGTGGAGGGGGGATACTTATGTCTGTGCATACAGCTCATATCATTTACCACATAGCCCAAGACCTTGAACTATTCCCCATTGATGACGTATTTTTGGGGATGTGTCTGGCCAAGGCTGGACTAGCCCCACGCTCCCATAGCGGATTCAGGATAGCTGGAATCAGTGTTCCTTCACCCCAAGATGAATCTTTCAATCCTTGCTATTACCGTGAGTTGCTGCTAGTGCACCGTTTTCGGCCTTTCGAACTGCTACTGATGTGGGATGCGGTGCATGATGCCAATCTGAAGTGTGCTCGTGCTCCCCAGAAGTCTGCATCCACGGAAAGGACCACATGAGTCATGAGAATGTAGCAACTGTTGGAATGGAATGCAGTTTGTGCACATGTGTTAATCAGTTGTTTATGCAATGTACGAAGGTTAATTCCTAAATTATATTGGATATATTAACTCATAGTGTCGGCGCCTTTCTACATTCTACAAATGTTTGAAACGCTATCAGGTGTCATCACTCAGCCTAATTATTACTGCACCCATAATGACTTCCAATATTGACAGAAGCATCACAATTTAAGTCAATTGTAAAGTTATTCCAAGTGGGCAGTCCTTGTTGCATTGCGTGCAGATAGGTACAACATGTTCACTTGGGGCATTTGTATAATAAGGCACAAATAAAATTTTTAGTAACAGTTATATCTGTGTATTTTTTTCTTGCCGTTTCTTACATGCCCCTTGCAAAATGTGAAAGAGACAAATGCATTTCTTGGACTGGAACTGTGAGAACAACAAAGAATCTAGATCTGAAATTGTCTCAGGGTTGGAGGAATGGAGAAACTTATGGTCATTACTTCTTTACTCAAATGTCAGCCTGCACTGTGTCTGTGTAACTACATATCAAATAAAAGCACACACGCAGGAGATGGCTTGAACTGGAGTATTTACAATGAGAGAAGGAAAGAGATCAATGAACATGTGGGGACAACAGATCAATATGCATACATAGACGGCAGTCCATATGTAGTGCGAAGGGGAGTGGCATTAGATTTGGCAGGTGTCTTGTCTAAGACAATGTACTCGGTTGCCAGTGTCATGTTGCTGGTATTGACACGGTCATCACTGAGAGTTAAGTCCGGTAGCTTTGACTAGTGGCCAACCTGGACATCGGAAATCTGGAGAGGAGGGGACTTCAATAAGGCTCACTGTCCGAGGGGCAATAGAGCAATCGGTGACCAATCAACTAGTGGCCAATCGTCATTTGGGATTGATTAGTATGAGCAAATTAAAGGAAGGTGGGAAAAACCCAGTGGCCGTCTTCTGAGTAGAAACATAGAAAACCTGCAGTACAATATGGGCCTCTCGGCACACAGAGCTGTGCCGAACATGTCCCTACCTTTGACCTACCTCGGCTTTACCCATAGCCCTCTTTTTCAAAGCATGTGACCATCCAGGAGTCTCTTAAAAGACCCTATCTTTTCCGCCTCCACCACCGCCGCCGGCAGCTCATTCCACGCACTCACATCTCTCTGTGTTAAAAAAAAAATACCCCTGAAATCTCCTCTGTATTACTTCCCAGCACCTTAAACTATGCACTCTCATTCTAGCCATTTCAGCCCTGGGGAAAGTCTCTGACTGTCCACATGATCAAGGCCTCTCATTATCTTGTACACCTCTATCAGGCGACCTCTCATCCTCCATCGCTCCAAGGAGAAAAGGCCGAGTTCACTCAAACTATTCTCATAAGGCATGCTCCCCAATTCAGACAACATCCTTGTAAATCTCCTCTGCACCCTTTCTATGGTTTCCATGTCCTTCCTGTAGTGAGGCAACTATAACTGAGCACAGTACTCCAAGTGTGATCCGACCAGGGTCCTATATAGCTGCAACATTACCTCTTAGCTCTGAAACTCAATCCCACATTTGATGAAAGCCAATGCTCTATATGACATCTTAACCACGGAATCAACCTGTGTAGCAGCTTTGTGTGTTCTGTGGGCTCGGACCCCAAGATCCCTCTGATCCTCCGCACTGTCAAAAGTTTTGACTTTAATGCCATATTCTGCCATTATAGTGCAGGGACTGCGGTCTGCAGTCAGGTACTCATGATCACTCAGCCTAATGTTGCACGAACATTATTAGCAAAACACTCCGACACAAGACGGGTTTCATTTTGTTACAGACAAAAATGTCAGTTTGGTACTACAAGTAAATTGCATTTCCACATTGGTGGAGAAGTGTGCTGACATCCCTCGCTGTCTGTAAAAACTGTGACGAGATGCTGAGGTGTATTATATATGGACTGTGCCTTTATAAAGAGAGAGAGAGTTGGTGTACAGCGATTCAGAGAGAGAGAGAGACGGGGAGAGACCACCGAGCTCGTGAGTGCCATGGTTACGGAAGGGCGGAGCTATGTAATGGACAGCTGATGTTCAGCATGTTTGGGATATAGATAAGGTCAGCTGGCTTTTCAGACAGACACACTGACACACGGAAGACACGGAGAGTAATGCAGAAAGAATAGACACTGGATGAACTTTCAGTGACCACGAAAGGTTGGGTTTTGATCGCAGTTTGGGAAAGGGGTGACCGGTGGAATGTTATCGCTGTGTTTAACCTTTGATAGCTTTACTGCGTGAAGGCGGTACTCTTTTGTGTGATCACAAAACTTTAACAGGACTTCGGAAGGCAACGGAAAGTTCGACATCAGCTTACTTGGAAAACAAATCACATCTCTCTCCCTCTCTCTCCTCAATTCTACTCAAAATATCACAATCTGAACAGACGTCATTGTTATACCATCGGAAGACTATATCATTTACTACCTAAGCTGAAGAAGTTTGGGGTTTTATATTTACACACTTACATTTGCATAAACTCTGGTAATCTGTTTGATTTGTCCGGTTTTATTTTACGAGATTACGTAGATACTGATAAGTAGTGTTTTGTTTGTAACAATACCAGACTCCAGGTGTGTTCCAATTCTGCTGGTTCTTTTAACCCGTTACTGGGCACGTAACAAAACCGTTCCAACCCCTACATCACACCGCATTTCTGTCAACCCCTTCGACCCTACAGCACTCGGCATCTCCGCAAAACCTCCATCATCCACCCTGGTGCATATAGACGACAGCAGACCCCAGAAAGATACTGTCGTGTCAGATTGAATGGCTCACTGTTGGCCAGAAGAAACTACAGACTGATCAAGGGCGGGGTCGCAGACAAACCAGTTCTCTCTGTTTTCTCCTATTTTGTGGGCTATGAACTAATTCTTGAACTGGAATAATTTAATCAGAGGAACTGAATGTGGACACAGGGAGATTCAGGTAATGATCTGCTAAACCTGAGACCATTCTCAAACAAGTCGCCATTTGTTATGTGAAGGGCGTGGACTCTGAACTGATTCTTGACTCTGGGACAATCTAATCAGAGCAATAAACCTGAGACCATGCTCAGAGGAGCAGCTACTTGATATGTAAAATGCCAGACATCTCAAACAGGCAATCTGTTGTCTCGTTAGATCTGTCTGGGTTGCCTCATTTAACTGGTTTGGACCGGTCAGGGTGTAAAGATACGATTACACAAGGCTGGGCTGGGCAGAGCCAGGTACAATATGTTGGTTGTAGCTCTGTACAATGACCAGTAACCAGGTGACCCAGGTAGGTCAGGTGACCTTGAGCCAATGGTTTCGAGATCCAATGGTTCAACTGATGAGGAACAATATAAGATTCCGGAGCTCTTATGGATGGGTATTGCATGAGAGGATGGAAACATTTAAGAGATGATTGGAGAAGTCCACGGACGTGAGGGATATGTCAGCGGTGCCCCACAAACGACCAGGAGGCGCAGAATATTCTTCAAGAAGGGTTAAACTTTAATTTGCAAATCAAAGCTGATACAGTCATTGAGCTAGTCGCTGATTGCCCACCCATCCTTGTACATAGCATTTTTTATAGCAATCTCCTGGTTTAATCGCATTAGCATATCCAATCAGTCTATAGTTACGTATCGCAAGTACATCCGCCACTATTGTTTCTACATCTCTTAGCTACCTCTCATTAACACACCATTGTCTTCTACATTCTCAAGATTTCATTCTCCTACTAAATTGGGTACATGCATAGCAAATAGCAAACTCAGACTACATAATCTACATCTCTACATAGGGTCTTACACAGAGAAAGAAGACTGAGTCCCCACACAAAAGCCCCAATAAACTCAAGCACTTATTCCCAAATCTCGGGTTAAAGTATAATTTTCTGCGCCAAGACCTCAAAGTATTCGTTCCCTGTTGCCCTGGGCCGATGAGCCAAAAACCTATTCCCTTTGTACCTGAAACAGGGAAAAAGACTCATAAGCCCTTACAATCTACTCCCACACTGTCGTTTTGCTCTTGTTCAACCTGCAGGTGTTGTAGGCTGTAACGATACATTTTCGGTGTTTCTTCCTCCACTAAGCTTGCTTCATTAATTGCCACGAGCATCGGAAATTGTTTGGCTGCAGCACGCACTACAGGAGATTTGAGACAAGGAAAAAAAAAACAACACAGCACAAGCACACAGCTCAACAATACAATACTGACAGTTATTGCCATTTTAGTCAGCCATGCTCCCCATCCTCCGAGTCTACTTTCTAACCAGTCACAAAACTGATGTCCGGACACTGCATTCTGTTTAACTTCCTATCTTAGACTTTTCAACTTATACATTGCCTTTGTAAACGATCCTTCTGGACTAGTGTTGTTTGGTATAGAAGTACAGCACCTCTCCAAACATCACACAAACTCCTCCTTTTTCTGCCAACAGCCAGTCCAATGCTTTCAGGGTTCCATTAATTTTCTCTACCATGCCCTACGACTGAGAGTAGTATTGTTACGTATTCAGGCAACAATAAATATATCAGTTCGGCAAGTGTTTTTTTTTACAACAAACAACACGTTTATTAGTCACAGAAAACAAACCCCCCCAACAGTAAACAAACACTAACGTAACCGGAAACAAACTGCGGTGCGGCAGCCCAAACAGTTCTTAAAGCGATATTGCAAAAACAGTTCTTTAAAGTGATATTGCAAAAACAGTTCTTTAAAGTGGTATTGCCAAAAGTTCGATTTGTTCACAGTCCATTTAAAATGAGAGACTTTATAAGACGATTTAAATTCTCTTTCACGTCGCTTGCTTCGATCCCCCACGTCGAAATTCCCACGAAAATTTACGAAACGAAACGGCTTAAAGGCACTGACCTTTCCTTCTCCACTACCTTCAATCCTTTCTGGTTACCCAGCGATTAACACGAAGGTAGTCAAGGAAATCCGTCCGTATAAGGATCAAACAAAATGGTCCCCCCGTTTCACTGTAGAAAGCAATTCTCCTCGATCTTTAATACCCGAACGTCGATCTTCATTCTCCACTAATTTCCTCGAACTAACAGAATCATAAAGAACCTACTGGCAATGACCTCTTAAATTTTAGGCATTAAATAAAACTTCATCTTTCAACTAAACTGCGTCATCACTTAAAACACGCAGTGGCATGAAGTCAATTTGGCAAATCCAGCCACGAACTGCCCCTCCTCACAGGGTGGGGTCTACCTTTTATAACCTGTGAGAAAAAAAACTGTCACATGATCTCTACTGGCGGGAAAATGACGTCATTCCACCATCACAAGACCATTACCTCAAGTCCAGTATAACTTCAACCCCAGTCACGTACAAGGGCTCCACTGTCATGTGTCACGAGTACGTAACACCTCCCTCCAAAAAACATTTTAACAATTGCTTACAAGAAAAACAAAGGTATAAACTTTATAACATATACAATATCATATAACAGCTTATAACTCACAATACAGTAGGAGTGTTACAATTGAAAAAAAAACACTCCATAAAAAAAATTACAGTGTACATTCAACGTCTAGACAATCAGCAACCACATTATCTTTACCTTTAACATGAGTTATCACAATATTATACTCTTGTAACATCAAACTCTAATTTAATAATCTGTTTTTGTTTTTCGTCTTACTCAGAAAAACTAACGGATTATGATGAGTGTAAACAATAAGTGGTTTTTGAGTTGTACCAACATATACCTCAAAATATTCCAAAGCTAAAACAAGAGATAACAATTCTTTCTCTATTGTCGAATAGTTTCTTTGATGCTTATTAATTTTCTTAGAAAAGTAAGGTATTGGATGATCAACCTCATCACCCTCATTCCTTTGCACTAATACTGTTCCTGCAGCCTCATCACTAGCATCCACAGCCAATGAAAAAGGTTTTTCAAAGTCAGGTGCCATAAGCACAGGTTGTTGACATATCATTGTTTTCAATTTTTCAAATGCTTCTTGACAAGGCACCGTCCATTCAAACTTCTCATTCTTCTGCAGAAGGTTAGTTAATGGAAGGGCAACATTAGCAAAATTCTTACAAAATTTCCGATAATATCCTACCATTCCCAAAAACCTTCTGAGAGTCTTTTTCCCCGTTGGAGTGGGAATCTCTAAAATTGCCTGAACTTTTGCCTGAACAGGAGCTACCTTACCTTGACCCACAACATAACCAAGGTAAGTCACAGTGGCATGTCCAAATTCACTCTTAGCTAAATTAATAGTTAAGTTAGCTTTTGAAAGCCTTTCAAACAATTTCTCCGTCGCAATAATGTGTGCTTCCCAAGTATCATATCCTGTCACTAAATCATCAATATAAGCATCAGTATTTTTCAATCCCTGAATCACAAAGTTAATCATCCTCTGGAAAGTACCTGGGTCATTCTTCATCTCAAATGGAAGAACATTATACTCATATAACCCAGCAGGAGAAATCTCTCTACATCTGTCCGTTAATGGAACACACCAATACCCTTTCAATAAATCAATCTTTGTAAGGAACTTTGCTTTTCCAACTTGATCTACACAATCATCTACTCCAGGAATTGGATATGCATCTGTTTTCGTTACAGCATTCACCTTCCTATAATCCGTACAAAACCTAACACTGCCATCTGGTTTTGGCACCATAACACATGGCGAACTCCAATTCGAGTTAGAATGTCTAATGATATTATTCTCTAACATATACTCAATTTCTTTCTCAGCAAGTTCACATTTTTCCATGTTCATCCTATATGGATGTTGTTTAATAGGTTTGGCATCTCCAACATCTACATCATGTGAAGCTATAGTAGTCCTTCTCGGAACATCTGGAAACAACTCCTTATGTTTAAAAATTAACTCCTGCATCAGTTGTTTCTGCTCTAACTGTAAATGTGCTAATTTTTCATCAATATTTTCCAGAATTGTTGAATTCGGTAACCTAACAGAAACAATGTTGGATTTAGAATGAAAGTCAGATGAATCATCTATCATGTTCCTAGTTAAATCAAACTCACTCTCACTAACCACAACAGTCACAGTATCAGATTGTTTCTCAAAATATGGTTTCAACATATTTATATGGCAAAGTTGTGTTGACCTTCTACGATCTGGAGTTTTTACCACGTAATCCACATCATTGATTTTAGACAGAATTTCATAAGGACCATGAAATCTAGCTTGTAACGGATTTGTCCGCACTGGGAAAAACAACACCTTATCTCCAGGCTTAAACATCCTCATCCTAGCTTCTTTATCATACCAAGTCTTCATTTTCTCCTGAGCCAACTTTAAATTTTCCTTAGCTAAGCTACAAGCTTCATGTAACCTGTCGTTAAATTTCAACACATTGTCCAACAAATTAGTGTGTACTTCCTTGGTAATTCACTGTACTTTCAATAAAGCTAAAGGTCCTCTAACTCTATGCCCAAACACAAGTTCAAATGGACTAAAACCGAAAGATTCCTGTACCAATTCCCTTACTGCAAATAAAAGTAAGTTTATACCCTCATTCCAGTCACTTTCATTTTCCACACAAAATGTCCTAATCATATTCTTGAGGGTAGAATGAAACCTCTCCAAGGCACCCTGCGATTCTGGATGGTATGCAGACGAAGTAATTTGCTTAGCTCCCAATTTATAAACTATCTGTTGAAACAATCCAGACATAAAATTACTGCCTTGATCAGTTTGTATCTCCTTAGGTAATCCAAAATAAGTAAAAAAAATTATAAGGGCCTTTGTCACAGTTCTAGCTTTTATATTCCCCGGTGGTACTGCCTCTGGAAACCTAGACGAAGTACACATGATAGTCAACAAATACTGATAACCAGTTTTTGTCTTTGGTAATGGACCAACACAATCTACAATAAATTTAGAAAATGGTTCACCAAATGCAGGGATAGGTTGTAATGGAGCTACTGGTGTAACCTAATTTGGTTTACCCACAATTTGACAAGTATGGCACGTTTTACAAAACATCGCCACATCCTTTCTTAGACCAGGCCAGTAAAAATGTTTTAAAATCTTGTCCACAGTTTTCCTTACCCCTTGATGTCCAGCTAAAGGCACACTATGAGCTAATGTCAAAATCTCATTTCGATAAACTTTCGGAACAACTACCCGGTAAACAACACTCCAGTCCTCACTTGCAGGTATTGTAGGTGATCTCCACGTCCCCATCAACACTCCTTTTTCCAAGTAATATCCGACTGGCACCTTCTTAATTTCACTATCTAGTAAAACCTGCTCTCTTAATTTTATAATCTCAGAGTCTCTATTCTGCCCTGCTATCTTCTCCTTCCGAGACAAAGATAAATCTTTATAGTCAGACTTACTCCCAGAATCTTGTTCAAACAACGAAGATAAGAAAGTCTCTGACACATCCTCAAAACTCGAATCCTGAGTTAAACAGTCCTCATTCTACGCATCAATCATTTTTTCGCCATAGCTCTAGTCACAACACAGGAAGAATCTGTGTTAGAATTCAACTCTGGTTCCTCTGACTCCATTGTCAAATGCACTTCAGGAAAAACTTGACCACCAGCCAAGTCATTCCCTAACAATAAAGAAATACCATTCACAGGTAAGCTATGCTGTAATCCTACTTTAACAAATCCAGTAACTAACCCTGACTTTAAATTTACTTTATGTAAATGTACAGGCATAAAATCACTTCCAACACCTCTTATGTAATTTACCTCGCCAGTATCAGACTCTTCATTAAACTTCAACACACTGTCTAACATCAGTGATTCAGAAGCACCAGTATCCCTAAGGATTTTTATTGGCACCAGAGTAGATCCTTCTTTCAAGGATACAAACCCTTCAGTTATAAAATGATCATATCCCTTTTTAACTTGGACAGACTCTAACAAAGCCTCATTTGTGTTTATCAAACACTGTAACTTTACAGGTGCTTCAGTATGTTGCACACAAGCATCTGGAACTGCTTCCTTCTCTTTCTGTTTCAATTTGAAACAGTTAGCTATTACATGGCCAGGCTTCTTACAATAGTTACAAATAAGACCAAACTGTCTTTCCTTCACAGGCTTTCCTTTCTCATCAACTTTCTCATTAACCTCTGATTTAATTTCAGATTTACCTGGAGACTCCATGTTATTTTTCCTCTTAAAAATTCTGCCCTGAGGAAATTTATTCTTATGGATCAAAACATACTCATCAGCTAATCTAGCATAGTCCTGCAATTTACCAGTATCCTTCTCACTTAAGTAGGTCCTTACTTTAACATGAATGCTTATTTTAAATTCCTCCATTAAAATCAGCTCTCTCAATGTATCATAGTCCCTATTTACATTTTTAGAAGAAACCCATCTCTCAAAACACATAGCTTTATCATAGGCAAATTCCACGTAAGTTTTTTCCACAGACTTTTTCAAACTTCTGAATCACTCCCTATATGCTTCTGGGACGAACTCATATGCGTTTAAGATATACCTCTTTACAATATCATAATCAAGTGCTTGCGCAGCTGTTAAAGCTGTGTGAACTTGTTGTGCTTTGCCTTTAATTACACTCTGTTACAACACTGACCATTTATCTTTCGGCCACTCTGACATCCGAGCAATAGTTTCAAAATGGTGAAAATACTTTTCCACTTCTGTTTCACTAAATGGAGGGACCAATTTAATTTCTTGACTAGCAACAAACGGTTTTTTAGAACCAGAAGACTGATTCCCAGACTTTAATTCCTCCATTGCATATGCAAATTCTCTCTGCTTTTGTTCCACCTCCAATTTACACCTCTCCAAATCAGCTTTACTTTGTTTCAATTTTATTTGTTCGATTTGGAACTGCATCTCCAGATTACATATTGGAAACGACTCTAAAATCAAATCATCAAAACCACCCGAAACCACTTAGTGTGACGCGATTTTTCTCTGTATCACAGCCTTAGATGTAGTCTGCAAAATACCCTTAAGTTGCAATCTACAAGCTATCTCAAACACCTCAGTTTTTTTCGCCTTCGCCAACACCTCCGCAGCTGGCGAAGCCAGAAACTCATCCATATTCATTGCTGCCGAATACCACAAGTCAAACAAAATAACCGAGTAATCCCCGTTTCCAAAACACCGATTTAAAAGTCAGAAAGCATTTAAACTCAAATGATTCAATCCAGACGCAGCCCCCATATTTAGTGTTACGTATTCAGGCAACAATAAATATATGAGTTCGGCAAGGGTTTTTTATAACAAACAACACGTTTATTAGACACAGAAAACAAACCCCCCAAAAGTAAACAAACACTAACGTCACCGGAAACAAACTGCGGTGCGGCAGCCCAAACAGTTCTTAAAGTGATGTTGCAAAAACAGTTCTTAAAGTGATATTGCAAAAACAGTTCTTTAAAGTGATATTGCAAAAACTGTTCTTTAAAATTTTATTGCCAAAAGTTCGATATGCTCACAGTCCATTTAAAAGGAGAGACTTTATAAGACGATTTAAATTCTCTTTCACGTCGCTTGCTTCGATCCCCCACGTCGAAATTCCCACGAAGAATTTGCGAAACGAAACGGCTTAAAGGCACTGACCTTTCCTTCTCCACTACCTTCAATCCTTTCTGGTTACCCAGGGATTAACACGAAGGTAGTCAAGGAAATCCTTCCGTATAAGGATCAAACAAAAAGGTCGCCCCCGTTTCACCGTAGAAAGCAATTCTCCTCGATCTTTAACACCCGAACGTCGATCTTCACTCTCCACTAATTTCCTCGAACTAGCAGAATCATAAAGAACCTGCTGGCAATGACCTCTTAAACTTTAGGCATTAAATAAAACTTCATCTTTCAGCTAAACTGCGTCATCACTTAAAACACGCAGTGGCATGAAGTCAACTTGGCAAATCCAGCCACGAACTGCCCCTCCTCACAGGGTGGGGTCTACCTTTTATAACCTGTAAAAAAAAAAGTCACATGATTTCCACTGGCGGGAAAATGACGTCATTCTACCATCACAAGACCATTACCTCAAGTTCAGTATAACTTCAACCCCACGTACAAGGGCTCCACTGTCATGTGTCACGAGTACATAACAGTATACACATCCAAATCTTTGCTTTATCCTCAGCGCTTGTAGTACCAATTTGACCACTTTCTGGATAAAAGCTGAACCATTGTCTGAGCTAACTTCTGTAGGTGTTCCAAACCTTGGGATCACTTCATTTGTCAGAAATTTTACCACTGTCTTTGCCCCTTGATCTCTTGAAGGTACCGCCTCCACCCATCTGCTAAATCGATCAATTTCTACCAGCATGTATCTTTTCTCTCTCACTGTCTTTATCATGTCTACGTAATGTATCACTAGATGTTTAAATGGTCCTTCAGGTACAGGAATGTGACCTATTGGGGTTGTAATTCCTTTCCGAACATTATTCTGTGCGCATACCTCGCACTGTGACAAGACAAAGTCCACTGAAGCCTGTAAATAAGGTGACCAAAAACCATCCCTTATTTTCTTTATCCCTCCGTGCACAATGGTCAATCCCATGCGCTTCTGAAATCAGAATCGTCAGTACAGTGGTGGGCGCTACCAACAAACCGTCTTCCATGCTCCACAAGCCTTCCGGGTTCTGCTTGGCTCCCCTTCCGTCTCTACATTGCCTGTTCTACCAAAGTTGCCTTACCTTGTATTTCAATTAGGTCCTCTACCTCACGTTCTAGAGTTAGGCTTACCTGGGTGGCAATGACAGCTGATGTACATCCAGACGCCTTTCTGGCTGCCTCGTCCACAGCTTGATTTCCCTTTGTTATTACATCATTTCCCTTTTTATGTGCCTGGCATTTTACTCTAGCCTATGCTTTAGGATTCATTATGGCTTTTATTAAGTCTAGAATTTGCTGACGATGTTGTATGGGATCCCCATTACTTTTCTTAAAAACCTCTCTGCTTCCACACTGCCCCGAACAAATGGCATACTCCATGAGCACATGCCGAATCAGTATAGATGTCTACTCTCTCACCTTCCATCATTTCACATGCAGCTGTCAGGGCTTTGATTTCCGCTAGTTGGGCGGAACACGGTTGGGGACAGGACTCCATCCTAATAATCTTATAGCTCGACTGATCCTGCTGCACTACTGAGAACCCTGCATGATTTCCTTCATAATCCCTTTAACAAGAGCCATCTACGAACAGAACCATTTTATCTGCATCCTCTAGTGGTTCTGACCGTAAATCTGCTTTCAATTTGGCAAATGCCATCGTCTTCCCTACACAATCATGGGGTTCTCCTTCGTAGCCCAAAGGGACACAATCAGCTATATTACTGGTTGTGCATCTCTGTATTGATATGTCAGGAAATGTCAATAGCATCTGATACGCTGCTACCCTGGCTGGCGTCAGCACAAATTTCCCTCTTTCCAGCAATTCTGCTGCTTTGTGCTGTGTGTACAGAGTCACAGGATAGCCCAGGGTTACTGATTATGTCTTTCCATATGCATAGTACAGCACCGCCAATACCTGATAAGAGGGTGGATACCCCTGAGCCACCTCATCTCGTCTCGTACTGCAGTATGCTATCGGCTGCTTTGCTTTTCCTGTGCCTCTGTCCTGTGTTAGAACCGCTGTGACATAACCCTCCTGTCGGTTGGATACATACAAATGAAAAACCTTCTCGTAATCAGGCAAACCTAAAGCTGGTGCTGACAGCAATTCCTGCTTAATAGCATTGAAAGCTATCTACGCCTCTCCATTCCACTGTAAGCCGTTCTTCACATTTGTATGCCCTGCTTCTTTCATTATCTTTCTCAAAGGTGCCACAGTCTCAGCATATTCTCCTATCCAATCTGAGCTGTAACCTGCCATTCCCAAAAACTTCATCATCTGCCCTAAAGTCTGGGGTATTTGGGCCTTAGTTATTGCCTCAATCTGATCTGGTGCTATCCCCTTCACTCCCTTGGATATTACCCTGCCTAAGTATTCCACTTGCTGCGTGCAAAATCGCAGTTTCTTTCTGGATACTTTATATCCTCCGTGCGACAGCTTCTCTAACAGAGGTATAGTGTCCTGCTCACACTGTTCCTTACTGTGGGAGCAAATCAACAGGTCATCCACATATTGTAACAATGTACTTTCCAATGGCATGCCCTCTAGGTCTGCCTTCAACACCTGATTAAAAACGTGTGGTGAATGTTTAAATCCTTGCGGCATTCTGGTATAGGTATACTGAGCACCTCTGTAAGTAAATGCAAACAGATACTGACACTGGTCGGCTCGAGGAATGCTGAAGAAAGCCGAACATAAGTCAATCACTGAACAGTAACTTGCTTCTGGTGGAACATTAGTCTAAAGTGTGTGTGGGTTGGGGACTACCGCTGGCCAGTCCTCTACCACATCATTTACCGCCCGCAAATCATGCACCAATCTCCACTTAGATTTATCTGCTTTTAAGACCGGCAGCAACGGGGTATTGCATGGACTGTTTGTTCTTTTAAGCGCCCCTATTTGAAGCAACCCCTGTACTGTCGATGCTATTCCCTCTTCTGCTTCTGGTCTTAGTGGGTATTGTGGTCTCCTGGGTGGAATTGCTCCCCTTTTCAGCCTTATTTCCACCGGACGAGCTGTTTTTATTTTCCCTACGTCCGTGTCATGGTGTGACCACAGAATAGACGGCAACTCATCTAACCTTCTTTCTTTCTGCTGGCCTCTTTCCTTTCCCAGCAAGGGCAGGTGTGGTTGGGAGTTATTTCGACCTCTCTCACTGTCCCTAACGTATCTACACTTACCATTATTTTAATGCAATTGTTGTCTTCTGATATCCACACCTCTGGCGTGATTTTCCTCCACACTGTTACGGATTCATACTCTTAACTAAGGGTCCTAAGTCTTTAGACTGATATCCCTTGTTTACCAACAACGTTACGTGGGGCGCAGCCTCCGGTATCCTGTACCATTTTTCTAAAAAGGTGTTCCACTTAACTTGTAAAGGTGCCCCTTGCTTTCCAATGACCACAGCACCCCCTTCCAGGTGCTGTGGGTACATACCTCCAGATGCCATCTCTCCTCTAACTCCCTGTTCTGAGTCTCGTCAAAAATCACTGTACAGTGTAGCTCAGATTTGGACGTTACAGCCCTGGGTAATATAGCCTGCATGCCCTTTTTCCATTTTTCCCAGGTTCCCTGGATCTGATCTGCGATGTCTCCTATCCAAAAGACATTAGCCTTCTTGCCTTCTCGCACTATCAATTGAGCCCCTGCTCTTTCCACATTCAGCCCATTTCTGGTGCATTCTAATTTTAATTCCAGTTTCAATAAGGCATCTCTGCCTAACGAATTAATCGGAGTTCCTTTAAATACTAGCACCGGCAAAACAATTCCTTTATTTCCCATTCTCAACTGCACTGGAGCCGTGCACTGTGTCAACTGTGTTTTCCCCGAGAACCCTACCATCTTAATAAACTTTCCTGACATGGGAAGGTGAAGGACGTACTGTGGCTGTACATAAGTGTACGGGGCTCCAGTATCTATCATCATTGGTGTCAGTTGCCCTTCTAACATAACCTGAACAATGGGTTCCTCGTCTGCCTCCCTTGTTATCATTGGGTAATGTCCCTTCCCACTCGAGTTCTCGGGGCACCCCTAATACCTCGCATAGGGGTTCACAGGTCCGCTTGGGCCTGTGGGGGCTGGTCCTTGGCTAAACGTTAGTTCCCTTCTTATCGGTTCCTGCTGGTGTGTGACAGGCCATGTGTAAACGGACAATCTCTTCTCATGTGACCTGGCGGATTACATCCCCAGCGCAATCTCTCTACCTCTCTTTCCCCCTGTTTCCTTACTGGTCCCCTCTGCCCATAGCTCGTCTCTCCCCCTCCTTGGGACTTCCAGTCCTGTCTGGGCTGTTTGAATTTAGTCTGTTCCAGATAGGGCATTTGTGGGAATGCTCCTCCAAAGACAATTATTGGCATGGGGTTTTCCAGCCCTTGTCTTACAGTCTGATCGGTTCCTCCATATAGCGGTGCTTCATCCAGTTCAATGGCTGTACTCGAACCGGTGGTTGCTGGCAGCATCTTTTTGCTTTTCTCTTTATCTTTCTTTTTGAGTTCTTCGAGCTGCATTTGTATTAACTTTCTTTGCCCCTCTTCCTGCTGCTCAGCCAACCTTCGTTTGTTTTTCCGGTATTTCTCAAACTCATGGACTACGTGGTCTCTAAATTCTTGTGGGGTCATTGACGTCAGCCCAACCACTTCCTCCAGTTTGGATTTTACTTGTGGAGGCATTGCATCCAAAATGCTATGTCGGGACAGTGTGGTGATAAATAAGCTATTTTCCACCTCTTGCTCAGACAGTCTCCAGTCTCCACGTTTTCAAATGGTTTTCTATGTAGGCTGCTGGGTTATTAGTGTCTCCCAGTGGATCCGCCTTTAAGGATTTGGGGTCCACTTAGGGTGGATAAAGCTTCTTAGGGGGCTGCCGTACCCTCTGCCTCACTCTGTCAAACCGTCTCCATCAGTTCTCGGGTCGTTCGAGTTCACTATGCCAGCCATTTCCATTAGTTCGTTAAATCTGGAGGTTCCTATCAACCTTATCAATAGTGCCTTCAAATCTCCCACAGCCAATAATCGTCCCGCTGTTTCTTCTTCAAAGGCTCTAATCCATTTTCCTGCTCCTTCATGTAGACTGGGCGTAGTGTTTTTCAGCCCTTCTAGGTCTTGGGATCCCAAAGGGATATACTGCACTTGTCCTGATCCTTTAACTAACAACGGCATCATTCTTCCTCCTTCTTCCCACCTGCCCTGGATCTCCTCCTCGCCTGACTCCCCATCTGTCTCAGGGTATGTCTTTACTGACTCCCACACAAATGTCCCCGGGGTCCTCATCTTCCCTTGGTCTCCTTGTGGAGTCCTTCATTTCTGTCTTGATTCAATACTTGGTTGGCCCCTGGAGTATTTTGCGCATCTCCTCTGGCAACCCCCTCTCAGTAACTTATTTGGCTCTCTCTCTGCTTCCGCAAGTAGCTCCCCGACCGCCTCCTTCTGCTCTTGTAGGCTTCTGCCTCCTACCTCTTCCCCACAAATTCTCGCATCCTCTCTCTCAACTCCTGCTCCTCCAACGAGTCACCTTCTCTTTCTTCCTGTCAGTGTCTGTACACCTGTGGCAGGGACTCCTCATGATCCTTACTCGTGCTTGATTCCCTTCTCTCTGGACTCTCATCTCCTATCTTTTTTTCCACTTCTTCTTGAATGCCTCATTTCTTCCTGCCCTGATGAGCCACTTTCTTTTCTAGTCTGTTTATTTCTATAGTATAACCGCTAATCCTCATACTCCTTTTCCTCTCGCAAGTATTTCAACTGTTCAATTTCTTCTTCCATTTCTTTCTTTGCCTGTTCCATCTTTATCCTTTCTGCCTGAATCTCCTTCCATATCGCCGCTTTTTCCTTCTCGTATTGTTTTTTTTCCTCCTCATTATCCCAAACTT
>NW_026779363.1:57500-113921 GCF_030144855.1 Hypanus sabinus | reverse complement strand
GACGGGGGAGAGGGATCCAACAGGAGGAAGGGGGATGGGGGAGAGGGATCCAACAGGAGGAATGGGGACGGGGGAGGGAGATCCCACTGGAGGAAGGGGGACGGGGGAGAGGGATCCAACAGGAGGAAGGGGGATGGGGGAGAGGGATCCAACAGGAGGAATGGGGACGGGGGAGGGAGATCCCACAGGAGGAAGGGGGACGGGGGAGAGGGATCCAACAGGAGGAAGGGGGACGGGGGAGGGAGATCCAACAGGAGGAAGGGGGACGGGGGAGGGAGTTCCCACAGGAGGAAGGGGGATGAGGGAGAGAGATCCCACAGGAGAAAGGGGGACGGGGGAGGGGGATCCCACCGGAGGAAGAGGGATGGGGGAGGGAGATTCCACAGGAGGAAGGGGGACGGGGGAGGGAGATCCCAGAGGAGGAAGGGGGATGGGGGAGGGAGATCACACAGGGGGGAAGGGGGACGGGGGAGGGGAGACACCACAGGAGGAAGGGGGACGGGGGAGGGGAGATACCACATGAGGAAGGGGGACGGGGCAGAGAGATCCCACAGGAGGAAGGGGGACGGGGGAGGGAGATCCCACAGGAGGAAGGGGGACGGGGGAGGGGGATCCCACAGGAGGAAGGGTGACGGGGGAGGGGGATCCCACAGGAGGAAGGGGGACGGGGGAGGGGAGATACCACATGAGGAAGGTGGACGGGGCAGAGAGATCCCACAGGAGGAAGGGGGACGGGGGAGGGGGATCCCACAGGAGGAAGGGGGACGGGGGTGGGGGATCCCACAGGAGGAAGGGGGACGATGGAGGGAGATACCACAGGAGAAAGGGGGATGAGGGAGGGAGATCCCACAGGAGTAAGGGGTACAGGGAAGAGAGATCCACAGGAGGAAGGGGGACGGAGGAGGGGTATCCCACAGGAGGAAGGGGGACGGGGGAGTGGTATCCCACAGGAGGAAGGGGGACGGGTAAGAGAGATCCCACAGGAGGAAGGGGGACGGGGGAGAGGGATACCACAGGAGAAAGCGGGATAGGGGAGGGAGATCCCACAGGAGGAAGGGGGACGGGGCAGAGAGATTCCACAGGAGGAAGGGGGACGGGGGAGGGAGATCCCACAGGAGGAAGGGGGACGGGGGAGGGAGATACCACATGGAGCAAGGGGGACGGGGGAGGGAGATCCCACAGGAGGAAGGGGGATGGGGGAGGGAGATACCACATGAGGAAGGGGGACGGGGAGGGAGATCCCACAGGAGGAAGGGGGACGGGGGAGGGAGATACCACAGGAGGAAGGGGGACGGGGCAGAGAGATCCCACAGGAGGAAGGGTGTCGGGGCAGAGAGATACCACAGGAGGAAGGGCGATGGGGGAGGGAGATCCCACAGGAAGGGGGACGGGGGAGGGAGATACCACAGGAGGAAGGGGGACGGGGAGGGAGATACCACAGGAGGAAGGGGACGGGGGAGGGAGATACCACAGGAGGAAGGGGGACGGGGGAGGGAGATACCACAGGAGGAAGGGGGACGGGGGAGGGGAGATCCCACAGGAGGGGGGATGGGGGAGGGAGATACCACAGGAGGAAGGGGGAGGGGGATCCCACAGGAGGAAGGGGGATCGGGAGGGAGATCCCACAGGAGGAAGGGGGACGGGGGAGGGAGATCCCACAGGAGGAAGGGGGACGGGGGAGGGGGATCGCACAGGAGGAAGGGGGACGGGGGATGGGAGATACCACAGGAGGAAGGGGGACGGGGGAGGGAGATCCCACAGGAGGATGGGGGACGGGGGAGTGGAGATACCACAGGAGGAAGGGGGACGGGGGAGGGAGATACCACAGGAGGAAGGGGGACTGGGGAGGGAGATCCCACAAGGGGAAGGGGGACGGGGGAGGGAGATCCCACAGGAGGAAGGGGGACGGGGGAGGGATATCCCACAGGAGGAAGGGGGATGGGGGAGGGAGATTCCACAGGAGGAAGGGGGACGGGGGAGGGGAGATAGCACAGGAGGAAGGGGGATGGGGTAGGGTGATACCACAGGAGGAAGGGGGACGGGGCAGAGAGATGCCACAGGAGGAAGGGGGACGGGGGAGGGAGATACCACAGGAGGAAGGGGGACGGGGGAGGGGAGATACCACAGGAGATAGGGGGATGGGGGAGGGAGATCCCACAGGAGGAAGGGGTACACGGAAGAGAGATCCCACAGGAGGAAGGGGGACGATGGAGGGAGATCCCACAGGAGGAAGGGGGGACACGGAGTTCAGATCCCACAGGGGGATGCTGGACGGTGGAGAGGGATCCCAGTGGGGGGGAGGGGGAGGCGGGAGGGAGATCCCACAGGGGGAAAGGGGGACGGGGATCCCAAAATGGGGAAGGGGGAAGGGGAGAGGGATCCCACAGGGGGGAAGGTGGACGGGGGAGGGGGATCCCACACGGGGGAAGGGGGCAGTACAGATGGATTCCACATGGGTGATTGGGGACGGGGATCACAAAATGGGAAAGTGGGAAGGTGGACGGGGGAGAGAGATCCCACAGGAGGAAGGGGGACGGGGGAGAGAGATCCCACAGGAGGAAGGGGGACGTGGGAGGGGGATCCCACAGGAGGAAGGGGGACGGGGGAGAGGGATCCAACAGGAGGAAAGGGGACGGGGGACAGAGATCCAACAGGAGGAAGGGGGACGGGGCAGAGAGATCCCACAGGAGGAAGGGGGACGGTGGAGGGGAGATCCCACAGGAGGAAGGGGGATGTGGCAGAGAGATCCCACAGGAGTAAGGGGTACAGGGAAGAGAGATCCCACAGGAGGAAGGGGGATGGGGGAGGGGTATCCCACAGGAGGAAGGGGGAAGGGGGAGGGGTATCCCACAGGAGGAAGGGGGACGGGTAAGAGAGATCCCACAGGAGGAAGGGGGACGGGGGAGAGGGATACCACAGGAGAAAGCGGGATAGGGGAGGGAGATCCCACAGGAGGAAGGGGGACGGGGCAGAGAGATTCCACTGGAGGAAGGGGGACGGGGGAGGGGAGATACCACAGGAGGAAGGGGGATGTGGGAGGGAGATACCACAGGAGGAAGGGGGACGGGGAGGGAGATCCCACAGGACGAAGGGGGATGGGGGAGGGAGATACCACAGGAGGAAGTGGGACGGGGCAGAGATCCCACAGGAGGAAGGGGGACGGGGCAGAGAGATACCACCGGAGGAAGGGGGATGGGGGAGGGAGATCCCACAGGAAGGGGGACGGGGGAGGGAGATCCCACAGGAGAAAGGGGGATGGGGGAGGGAGATACCACAGGAGGAAGGGGACGGGGGAGGGAGATCCCACAGGACGAAGGGGGACGGGGGAGGGAGATCCCACAGGAGGAAGGGGGACGGGGGAGGATCCCACAGGAGGAAGGGGGATGGGGGAGGGGAGATACCACAGGAGGAAGGGGGATGTGGGAGGGAGATACCACATGAGGAAGGGGGACGGGGAGGGAGATCCCACAGGAGAAAGGGGGACGGGGGAGGGAGATACCACAGGAGGAAGGGGACGGGGGAGGGAGATACCACAGGAGGAAGGGGGACTGGGGAGGGAGATCCCACAGAGGAAGGGGGACGGGGGAGGGGAGATACCACAGGAGGAAGGGGGACGGGGGAGGGAGATACCACAGGAGGAAGGGGGACTGGGGAGGGAGATCCCACAGGAGGAAGGTGGACGGGGGAGGGAGATCCCACAGCAGGAAGGGGTACAGGGAAGAGAGATCCCACAGGAGGAAGGGGGACGGTGGAGGGAGAACCCACAGGGGGAAGGGGGACGGTGGAGAGGGATTCCACAGGGGTGAAGGTTGACACGGGAGGGAGATCCCACAGGGGGAAAGGGGGATGGGGATCCCAAAATGGGGAAGGGGGAAGGGGAGAGGGATCCCACAGGGGGGAAGGTGGACGGGGGAGGAGGATCCCACAGGAGGAAGGGGGGACGGGGCAGAGAGATCCCACAGGAGGAAGGGGGACGGGGGAGGGGAGATACCACAGGATAAAGGGGGGACGGGGCAGAGAGATCCCACAGGAGGATGGGAGTGGAGATACCACAGGAGAAAGGGGGATGGGGGAGGGAGATCCCACAGGAGTATGGGGTACAGGGAAGAGAGATCCCACAGGAGGAAGGGGGACGGGGGAGGAAGATCCCACAGGAGTAAGGGGTACAGGGAAGAGAGATCCCACAGGAGGAAGGGGGACGGTGGAGGGAGTTCCCACAGGAGGAAGGGGGACGGGGTAGGGAGATCCCACAGGTGGATGGGGGACGGGGCAGAGATATCCCACAGGAGGAAATGGGACGGGGGAAGGGAGATACCACAGGAGGAAGGGGGATGGGGGAGGGAGTTACCACAGGAGGAAGGGGGACGGGGCAGAGAGATCCCACTGGAGGAAGGGGGACGGGGGAGGGGAGATACCAAAGGAGGAAGGGGGACGGGGCAGAGAGATCCCACTGGAGGAAGGGGGACGGGGGAGGGGAGATACCACAGGAGGAAGGGGGATGTGGGAGGGAGATACCACAGGAGGAAGGGGGACGGGGGAGGGAGATCCCACAGTAGGAAGGGGGATCGGGGAGGGAGATACCACAGGAGGAAGGGTGACGGGGAGGGAGATCCCACAGGAGGAAGGGGGATGGGGGAGGGAGATACCACAGGAGGAAGGGGGACGGGGCAGAGAGATCCCACAGGAGGAAGGGGGACGGGGCAGAGAGATACCACAGGAGGAAGGGGGATGGGGGAGCGAGATCCCACAGGAAGGGGGACGGGGGAGGGAGATCCCATAGGAGAAAGGGGGATGGGGAGGGAGATACCACAGGAGGAAGGGGTACTGGGGAGTGAGATCCCACAGGAGGAAGGGGGACGGGGGAGGGGAGATACCACAGGAGGAAGGAGGATGTGGGAGGGAGATACCACAGGAGGAAGGGGGACGGGGGAGGGAGATCCCACAGGATGAAGGGGGATGGGGGAGGGAGATCCCACAGGAGGAAGTGGGACGGGGCAGAGAGATCCCACAGGAGGAAGGGGGACGGGGCAGAGAGATCCCACAGGAAGGGGGACGGGGGAGGGAGATCCCACAGGAGAAAGGGGGACGGGGGAGGGAGATACCACAGGAGGAAGGGGGACGTGGGACGGAGATACCACAGGAGGAAGGGGGACTGGGGAGGATCCCACAGGAGGAAGGGGGGACGGGGGAGGGAGATCCCACAGGAGGAAGGGGGACGGGGGAGGGATATCCCACAGGAGGAAGGGGGATGGGGGAGGGAGATCCCACAGGAGGAAGGGGGACGGGGGAGGGGAGATAGCACAGGAGGAAGGGGGATGGGGGAGGGAGATACCACAGGAGGAAGGGGGACGGGGCAGAGAGATCCCAGAGGAGGAAGGGGGACGGGGGAGGGGAGATACCACAGGAGAAAGGGGGATGGGGGATGGAGATACCACAGGAGGAAGGGGGACGGGGGAGGGTGATCCCCCAGGAGGAAGGGGGACGGGGGAGGGAGATCCCACAGGAGGAAGGGGGACGGTGGAGGGAGATCCCACAGGAGGAAGGGGGACGGGGGAGGGAGATCCCACAGGAGGAAGGGGGACGGGGCAGAGAGATCCCACAGGAGGAAGGGGGACGGGGCAGAGATATCCCACAGGAGGAAGGGGGACGGTGGAGGGAGATCCCACAGGAGGAAGAGGGACACGGGGTTCAGATCCCACAGGGGGATGCGGGACGGTGGAGAGGGGATCCCATTGGGGGGGAGGGGGAGGCGGGAGGGAGATCCCACAGGGGGGAAGGGGGACAGGGATCCCAAAATGGGGAAGGGGGAAGGGGAGGGGGATCCCACAGGGGGGAAGGTGGATGGGGGAGGGGGATCCCACACGGGGGAAGGGGGCAGTACAGATGGATTCCACTTGGGTGATTGGGGACGGGGATCACAAAATGGGAAATGGGAAAGTGGGAAGGTGGACGGGGGAGGGGGATCCCACAGGAGGAAGGGTGACGGGGCAGAGAGATCCCACAGGAGGAAGGGGGACGGGGGAGGGGAGATACCACAGGAGAAAGGGGGACTGGGCAGAGGGATCCCACAGGAGGAAGGGGGACGGGGGAGTGGAGATACCACAGGAGAAAGGGGGATGGGGGAGGGAGATCCCACAGGAGTAAGGGGTACAGGGAAGAGAGATCCCACAGGAGGAAGGGGGACGGTGGAGGGAGTTCCCACAGGAGGAATGGGGACGGGGAAGAGAGATCCCACATTAGGAAGGGGGATGTGGCAGAGAGATCCCAGAGGAGGAAGGGGGACGGGGGAGAGGGATCCCACAGGAGGAAGGGGGACGGGGCAGAGAGATCCCACAGGAGGAAGGGGGACGGGGCAGAGAGATCCCACAGTAGGATAGGGGACGGGGAAGAGAAATCCCACGGTAGGAAGGGGGATGTGGCAGAGAGATCCCAGAGGAGGAAGGGGGATGGGGGAGAGGGATCCCACAGGAGGAAGGGGGACGTGGGAGCAAGATCCCACAGGATGAAGGGAGACACGGGGGTCAGATCCCACAGGGGGATGGGGGACGGTGGAGAGGGATTCCACACGGGTGAAGGGGGACACGGGAGTTAGATCCCACAGGGGGGATGGGGGACGGGATCCCAAAATGGGGATGGGGCAAGGGGAGGGGGATTCCAAAGGGGGGAAGGTGGACTGGGGAGGGGGATCCCACACGGGGGAAGGGTGACGGGGCAGAGAGATCCCACAGGAGGTTGGGGGACGGGGACGTGAGATCCCACAGGGGCAATGAGGACGGGGGAGAGGGAGCCACAGGGGGGAAGGTGGACGGGGGACGGAGAGCCCGCAGGTGGGAAGGGGGAGAGAGATCCCACAGGAGGAAGGGGGACGAGGGAGAGGGATCCCACAGGGGGGAAGGGGGACGGGGGAGGAATATCTCACAGTTGGAAGGGGGACGGGGGAGGGAGATCCCACAGGAGTAAGGGGGACGTCGGAGGGCGTTCCCACAGGAGGAAGAGGGACACGGGAGTCAGATCCCACACTGGGATGGGGGACGGTGGAGAGGGATCCCACAGGGGGGAAGGGGGAGGCGGGAGGGAGATCCCACAGGAGGAAGGGGGATGGGGGAGGAAGATCTCACAGTCGGAAGGGGGAAGGGGGATGGAGATCCCACAGGAGGAAGGGGGACGGGGGATGGAGATCCCACAGGAGGAAGTGGACGTGGGAGGGCGATCCCACAGGAGGAAGGGGGACGGGGGAGGGGGATCCCACAGGAGGAAGGGGGACGGGGCAGAGAGATCCCACGGGAGGAATGGGGACGGGGGAGGGAGATCCCACAGGAGGAAGGGGGACACGGGAATCAGATCCCACATGGGGATGGGGATGGGGGAGAGTGATCCCACAGGGGGGAAGGGGGAGTCGGGAGGGAGAACCCACAGGGAGGAAGAGGGATGGGGGAGCAGGATCGCACAGGGGGTAGGGGGACGGTGGAGAGGGATTCCACAGGGGTGAAGGGGGACACGGGAGCGAGATCCCACGGGGGGAAGGGGGAGGTGGGGGGGAGAACACAGAGGGGGGAAGTGGGACGGGGGAGCAAAATCCCACAGGGGGAAGGGGGACAGTAGAGATGGATTCCACAGGGGTGATTGGGGACGGGGATCACAAAATGGGAAAGGGGAAAAGGGGAGGGTTATCCCACGGGGGGAAGGTGGACGGGGGAGGGGGATCCACAGGGGGGAAGGGGGACTGGGCAGAGAGATCCCACAGGAGGATGGGTGATGGGGAAGAGAGATCCCACGGTAGGAAGGGGGATGTGGCAGAGAGATATAACAGGAGAAAGGGGTCAGGGGAGGCAGATCCCACAGGAGGAAGGGGGACGGGGGAGAGGGATCCCACAGGGGGTAAGGTGGACGGGGGACGGAGAGCACGCAGGTGGGAAGGGGGAGAGAGATCCCACAGGAGGAAGTGCGACGAGGGAGAGAGATCCCACAGGAGGAAGGGGGACACGGGAATCAGATCCCACACGGGAAGGGGGACGGTGGAGAGGCATCCCACAGGGGGGAAGTGGGAGGTGGGAGGGAGAACCGACATGGGGGAAGGGGGACGGGGGAGGCAAGATCCCACAAGGGGAATGGGGACGGTGGAGAGGGATTCCACAAGGGTGAAGAGGGACACGGGAGGGAGATCCCACAGGAGGGAAGGAGGACGGGGCAGAGTGATCCCACAGGAGGAAGGGGGACGGGGCAGAGAGATCCCACAGGAAGATGGGGACGAGGAAGAGAGATCCCACAGGAGGAAGGGGGATGTGGCAGTGAGATCCCACAGGAGAGAAGGGGGAGGCCGGAGGGAGATCTCACAGGAGGAAGGGGGATGGGGGAGGAAGATCTCACAGTCGGAAGGGGGACGGGGGATGGAGATCCCACAGGAGGAAGGGGGACGTGGGAGGGCGATTCCACAGGAGGAAGGGGGACACTGGAGTCAGATCCCACACGGGGATGGGGATGGGGGAGAGTGATCCCACAGGGGGAAGGGGGACGGGGGAGAGGGAACCCACAGCGGGTAGTAAGGTGGACGGGGGACGGAGAGCACGCAGGTGGGAAGGGGGAGAGAGATCCCACTGGAGGAAAGGGGACGAGGGAGAGTGATCCCACAGGGGTGAAGTTGATCGGGGGTGGGAGATCCCACAGGTGGACGGGGGACGGGGCAGAGAGATCCCACAGGAGGAAGGGGGACGTGGGAGGGAGATCCCACATGAGGAAGTGGGACACGGGGGTCAGATCCCACAGGGGGATGGGCGGCGGTGGGGAGGTTCCCACAGGGGCGAAGGGGGAGGCGGGAGGGAGAACCCACAGGAGGGAAGGTGGACAGGGGAGCAGGATCCCACAGGGGGAAGCGGGACGGTGGAGAGGGATTCCACAGGGGTGAAGGGGGACACGGAAGGGAGATCCCACAGGGGGCAAGGGGGACGGGGATCCCAAAATGGGGAAGGGGAAGGAGGAGGGGGATCCCACAAGGGGGAATGGGTACGGGGCAGAGAGATCCCACTGGAAGAAGGGGGACGGGGAAGAGAGATCCCAGAAGGGAGATGGGGCAGAGAGATCCCACAGGAGGATTTGGGACGGGGATGAGAGATCCCACGGTAGGAATGGGGAATGTGGCAGAGAGATCCCACAGGAGAGAAGGGGGACTTTGGTAGGGAGATCCCACAGGAGGGAAGGGGGAATGTGGGTGCGAGATCCCACAGGAGGGAAAGGGTACCGGGGAGGGAGATCCCCCAGGTGGGAAGAGGGACGGCCGAGATCCCACAGTTGGGAAGGGGGACGGGTTAGGAAGATCCCACAGGAGGGACGGGTGACCGGGGAGAGAGAGCCCATAGGAGGGAAGGGGTACGGGGGAGTGAGATCCCACCGGAGGGAATGGATACGGGGGAGGGTGAGCCCCCAGGAGGGAAGTGGCACGAGGGAGAGAGATCCCACAGGGGGGAAGAGGGACGGGGGTGTGGTATCCCACAGGAGGAAGCGAGGCGGGGGAGGGGGATCCCACGGGGGGGGGGGAGGGGCGCGGGAGGTGGATCCCACATGAGGAAGGGAGAGGAGGGTGGGAGATCACACAGGAGGAAGGGGGACGGGGGAGGGAGATCCCACGGGAGGGAAGGGGGACCGGGGAGGGAGAGCCCGCCAGTGGGAAGTGGGAGGGAGCCCACTGGAGGGAAGGGGAACGGGGAAGAGAGATCCCACGGTAGGAAGGGGGATGTGGCAGAGTGATCCCTTAGGTGGGGGAATGGGAAGAGAGATCCCACAGGAGGAAGGGGGATGGGGAAGAGAGATACTGCAGAAGGAAGGGGGATGTGGGAGAGAGATCCCACAGGAGGAAGGAGGATGAGGAAGAGAGATACTACAGAAGGAAGGGGGATGGGGGAGAGAGATCCCACAGGAGGAAGGGGGATGGGGCAGAGAGATCCCACAGGAGGAAGGGGGATGGGGGAGAGAGAGGTCCCACAGGCGGAAGGGGTATGTGGGAGAGAGATCCCACAGGTGGAAAGGGAATGGGGGAGAGAGATCCCACAGGAGGAAGGGGGATGGGGGAGAGAGATCCCACAGGAGGATGGGGATGGGAAGGGAGATCCCACAGGAGGAAGGGGGATGGGGGAGAGAGATCCCACAGGAGGAAGGGGGATGGGGCAGAGAGATCCCACAGGAGGAAGGGGGATGGGGGAGAGAGTTCCCACAGGCGGAAGGGGGATGGGGGAGAGAGATCCCACAGGAGGAAGGGGATGGGAAGAGAGATCCCATAGGAGGAAGGGGGATGGGAGAGAGAGATCCCACAGGAGGAAGGGGATGGGAAGAGAGATCCCACAGGAGGAAGGGGGATGGGGGAGAGAGATCCCACAGGAGGAAGGGGGATGGGGCAGAGAGATCCCACAGGAGGAAGGGGGATGGGGGAGAGAGTTCCCACAGGCGGAAGGGGGATGGGGGAGAGAGATCCCACAGGTGGAAAGGGGATGGGGGAGAGAGATCCCACAGGAGGATGGGGATGGGAAGGGAGATCCCATGAGGAAAGGATGAGGGAGAGAGATCCCACAGGAGGAAGGGGGATGGGGGAGAGAGATCCCACAGGAGGAAGGAGCATGGGGAAGTGAGATCCGACAGGAAGAGGGGGCAAAGGAGCTGAGGACTCACAGGAGGAAGGGGATAGGAAAGAGAGATCCCTCGGAAGGAAGGGGGATCGGGAAGAGAGATCCCACTAGAGGAAGGGGGATTGGGAACAGAGGTCCTACAGCAGGAAGCAGGATGCAGAAGAGAGATACCTCAGGAAAAGACAGATCCCAAAGGAGGAAGGGGGATGTGGAAGAGAGATCCCACAAAAGGAAGGGGGATTGGGGAGGGAGATCCCACAGGAGGAAGGGGGATGCTGAGGAGAGATCCAACAGCAGAAAGGGGGAGTGGAAACAGAGAGCCCAGAGAATGAATGGGGGATGGGAACGTGAGATCCCACAGGTGGATTGCTACCCGTCCCACGTGATGGTGAGGCTAGAAATAATGCAGCTAAATACGTGGCTGAGGGGATGGTACATGATGGAGGGGTTCATGTTTCTGGACAATTGGGCTTTTTCCAGGGGAGGTGAGACCAGTGCGAATTGGGCAGTTTGCACCTGAACTGGAGGGGAACTAACATCCTTATCGGTAGGCTAGCAAGTTCTGCTCTGGGGGTTTTAAACAAGGTTGCAGGGGGACGGGGCAGAGTTTTAGAGCAGATAGTGATGTGGAGGAGGATAATGGTCATGCGAGGACTGCCTGTTTCGACAGATATCAATGGTTTGTACGTGATAGAAATGTTTTCAGGTGCATCTATTTCAATGCAAGGAGTATTGTGTGTAAGGCAGATGAGTTTAGGGCGTGGATTGGCACATGATGGACCGATTAGAGATAAAAGTGGGAAGATGTGCCTGGAGGCTGTGGAAGTGAGCGAGGTTCTCAATGAATACTTCGCTTTGGTATTCACCAATGAAAGGGAACTTGATGACGGTGAGGACAATATGAGTGAGGTTGATGTTCTGGAGCATGTTGATATTAAAGGAGAGGAGGTGTTGGAGTTGTTAAAATACATTAGGACGGATAAGTCCCTGGGGCCTGACGGAATATTCCCCAGGCTGCTCCATGAGGCAAGGGAAGAGATTGCTGAACCTCTGGCTAGGATCTTTATGTTCTCGTTGTCCAGGGGAATGGTACGGGAGGATTGGAGGGAGGCGAATGCTGTCCCCTTGTTCAAAAAAGGTAGTATGGATAGTCCAGGTAATTATAGATCAGTGAGCCTTACATCTGTGGTGGGAAAGCTGTTGAAAAGGATTCTTAGAGATAGGATCTATGGGCATTCAGAGAATCATGGTCTGATCAGGGACAGTCAGCATGGCTTTGTGAAGGGCAGATCTTGCCTAACAAGCCTGATAGAGTTTTTTGAGGAGGTGACCAGGCTTATAGATGAGGATAGTGCAGTGGATGTGATCTATAAGGATTTTAGTAAGCATTTGACAAGGTTCCACACGGTAGGCTTATTCAGAAAGTCAGAAGGCATGTGATCCAGGGAAGTTTGGCCAGGTTGATTCAGAATTGGCTTGCCTGCAGAAGGCAGATGGTCATGGTGGAGGTAGAACAATCAGGTTGGAGGGTTGTGGCTAGTGGAGTCCCGCAAGGATCTGTTCTGGGACCTCTTCTTTTTGTGATTTTTATTAACGACATAGATGTGGGGGTAGAAGGGTGGGTTGGCAAGTTTGCAGACAACACAAAGGTTGGTGGTGTTGTAGACAGTGTAGACGATTGTCGAAGATTGCAGAGAGACATTGATAGGATGCAGAAGTGGGCTGAGAAGTGGCAGATGGAGTTCAACCCAGAGAAGTGTGAGGTGGTACAGTTCCGAAGGACAAACTCCAAGGCAAAGTACAAAGTAAATGGCAGGATAGTTGGTAGTGTGGAGGAGCAGAGAGATCAGGGGATACATGTCCACAGATCCCTGAAAGTTGCCTCACAGGTAGATCGGGTAGTTAAAAAAGTTTATGGGGTGTTAGCTTTCATAAGTCAAGGGATAGAGTTTTAGAGACGCGATGTAAAGATGCAGCTCTATAAAACTCTAGTTAGGCCACACTTGGAGTACTGTATCCAGTTCTGGTCACCTCGCTATAAGAAGGATGTGGAAGCATTGGAAAGGGTACAGAGGAGATTTCCCAGGATGCTGCCTGGTTTAGAGAGTATGGATTATGATCAGAGATTAAGGGAGCCAGGGTTTACTCTTTGTAGAGAAGGAGGATGAGAGGAGACATGATTGAGGTGTGCAAGATATTAAGAGGAATAGACAGAGTGGACAGCCAGCGCCTCTTCTCCAGGGCACCATTGCTCAGTCCAAGAGGACATGGCTTTAGGGTAAGGGGAGGGAAGTTCAAAGAGGATATTAGAGGAAGGTTTTTCACTCAGAGACTGGTTGGTGCGTGGAATGCACTGCCTGAGTCAGTGGTGGAGGCAGATACACTAGTGAAGATTAAGAGACAACTAGACAGGCATATGGAGGAATTTAAGGTGGGCGGTTATATGGCAGGCAGGGTTTGAGGGTCGGCACAACATTGTGGGCCGAAGGGCCTGCAATGTGCAGTACTATTCTATGTTTTATGGAACATATAGAGATTAAAGAGGAGGAGGTGCTTACTGCCTTACAGCAAATAAAGGTAAATAAATCCCCCAGGCCTGACATGATATTTTCTTGGACCTTGAGAGAGACGAGTGTAGAAATTGCAGGGGACCTGGCAGAAATATTTAAAATGTCCTTTGCCACAAGTGCGGTGCCGGAGGATTGGAGGGTAGCTCATGTTGTTCCGTTGTTTGAAAAACTCTCCAAAAGTGCACCAGGTAATTACAGCCCAGTGAGCCTAACATCGGTGTTAGGTAAATTATTGGAAGGTGTTCTGAGAGATCGGATTTACAAGGAGTTGGATAACCAAGGGCTGATTAAGGATAGTCAGCATGGCTTTGTTCATGGCAGATCGTGTTTAATGAATCCTGTAGAGTTTTTCAAGGAGGTTACCAAGAATGCACATGAAGGAATGGCTGTGGATGTTGTCTACATGAACTTTAATAAGGCTTTTGACAAGGTCCCACATGGGAGGTTAGTTCAGAAGTTTCAGACAGTAGGTATCCATGGAAAGGTTGTAGATTGGATTCCAAATTGGCTGTGTGGGAGAAGACAGAGAGTCTTAGTGGATCATTGCTTCTGAGACTGGAGGCCTGTGACTAGTGGTGTGTCTCAGGGATCTGTGTTGGGACTATTGTTGTTTGTTGTCTATATCAATGTACTAGATGATAGTGTGATAAGTTGGACCAGCAAGTTTGCTGATGACACTAAGATTGGAAGCGTTGCGGACAGCGAGGAAGACTTTCAAAGCTTGCAGAGGGATCTGCACCAACTGGCAACATGGGCCAGAAAATGGCAGATGGAAATGAAAGCAGACAAGTGTGAGGTGTTCCATTTTGTAAGGACAACTGAAGGTAGGACATAGACAGTAAAGGGTAGGGCACTGAGGAATGCGCAGGAAGAAAGGGATCTGGGAGTTCAGATACATAATTCCCTGAAAGTGGCGTCACTGGGAGACAGGGTTGTAAAGAAGGCTTTTGGCATCCGGGCATTCATAAATCAACGTTGAGTATAGGAGTTGGAAAGTTATGGTGAGGTTGTACAAGACATTGGTGAAGCCAAATTTGGAGTATTGTGTGCAATTCTGGTCACTGAACTATATGACGGATATCAGTAAGACTGAAAGTGTGCAGAAAAGATCTGCGAGGATGTTGCCGGCTCTTCAGGAGTTGAGTTACAAGGAAGGATTGAACAGGTTAAGACTTTATTCCTTGGAGCGCAGAAGAATGAGGGGAGATTTGATAGAAGTTTACACAATTACGAGGGGAATAGACAGGGTAGATGCGAATGGGCTCTTTCCACACAGATTAGGAGAGATAAATTACAAAAGGACTTTGCTTCAGGGTGAAAGGGGAAAGGTTTAGGGGGAACGTCCTCACTCAGAGAGTTGTGAGAATGCGGAACGAGCTGCCATCTGATGTGGAAAAAGCAGACACACTCTTTGGTTTTAAGAATAAATCTGATAGATGCATGGATGGGAGAGGTCTGGAGGGCGATGGACTGGGTGCAGGTCAATGGGACTAGCGGAATAAAGTTTTGGCACAGAGCAGAAGGGCCGAATGGCTTGTTTTCTATGCTGTAGTGTTCTATGATTTTACGATTCTATGAAGGAATATGGGGAGGTCAGTTGCCACAGGAAGAAGGGGGATGGGGAAGAGAGATCCCACAGGTGGAAGGGGGATGGAGAAGTGAGATCCCACAAGCGGAAGGCGGATGTGGAAGTGAGATCCCACAGGAGGAAGGGGGATGGGGTAGAGAGATCCGACAGGAGGTAAGGGGATGGGGAAGATAGATCCCACAGGAGGAAAGCGGAATGGGAAGGGATACCACTGGAGGGAAGGGAATGGGGAAGAGAGAACCTTCAGGAGGAAGGGGGATGGGGAAGAGAGAACCCATAGGAGGATGGGGGATGGGGAAAAGAGATCTGACAGGAGGAAGGGGGATGTGGAAGATAGATCCCACAGGATGAAATGGGAATGGGAAGGGATACCACTGGAGGGAAGGGGATGGGGAAGAGAGAACCTAGAGGTGGAAGGGGGATGGGGAAGAGAGAACCCATAGGAGGATGGGGGATGGGGAAAAGAGATCTGAGAGGAGGAAGGGGGATGAGGCAGAGAGATCCCACAGGAGGAAGGGGGATTGGAAGAGAGATCCGAAAGGAGGAAGGGGAATTTTTGTACGCGTGTGTTGTGTCTGAACAGAGACCCAGAGGAGATGCGGCCTCGCTCTCTGTGTATCTGGTAGTGAGCAAAGTCACAAACAGGAAAGGGCAGGGGAGGGCAATCTCACAATGGTATTTCTTTCCTTCTCACTGGGACAGTCTGCAGACGGCCTCTTGTCCCTCACCGGGAAGGGGGTGTGAATCTTTGACCCATCTGCTGCAGTCAGTGTCGGTCTGGGTGTCAGTAACAGTGAGAAGGAACATTGTCAATGGACGTGTCACAGGCAGCAGGAAACACGGCCATTCCTGTGATTTACTACCATTAAACCAATGGTCGTTGTTCACTGATCTGATGAAGTCTCCAACATCCCTTCACAAGGAGCCACAGAACCCTCCTGTCCTTGGGGAATTACTGACCGATCCCCTGGGCATTTGTCACAATTCTTCACAATCTGATTTATCACAGTTTATCCGAAATCCATTTACATTGAAATGACACAATAGAACAGTTTCACAGTTCCGAGTGAGAGATAAATCAAGTTACCTCAACACCTGGCACTTGTGCAGCCCGGGTCCCAGCCGCTGGATTCCTTCACACTGAATGTGGCAGTTCTCCAGGTCGAGGTGTTTTATTGTATCACAGAATCCGATGGCATGAGACAGGACCGCGCAGTCAATCGGGGTCAGTGTCAATCTACTGAATGAAAGTGTTTCCACAGATCCCAGTGCGTCCTGAGCCAGTCCACGATTCTGAGACTCAAACAGGTAGTGCAATGTGTTCAGGAGGCTCCTTTTACCAGCTTCACTCTCTGTGTTTCCACTCTGACGTTTAACCTCCTCCTTCACCCAGTCAATCACCCGGCAGGTTGTTTCATGAGGAAATGGACCCAGAATCTCCACCAGGCCCCGAGCTGTCATTGGAGAGGAGAGACCAGCAACAAAACGGAGAAATACCTCAAATCGCCCATCTGTCGTGTTGTGGGTTTCAGTGAGGAGTTTCTTAATATCTCTGCCATCTGGGATCAGGAATTGTGTCACTGCAGCTACAAACTCTTGGATGGTGAGGTGTGGGAATGTGTACACCACGCTCTGGGCAGAATCCTCTCTCTCCAAAAGCTCCATCAGGAACCCGGACAGGAACTGGGAAGGCTGAAGATTGTACTTGATCAAATCTCCATCTGTAAACACAATCTTCTTCTCGGACACTCCTCTGAAGGCCATCTGACCAACCCTGAGTAACACATCACGGGGTCTCTCAATCTCACGGCCGTGGTTTTTCAGGATGTTGTAAATATAGTAGGAGTACAGTTGGGTGATAGTCTTGGGAACTCGCTGTGGGTCCCTGACTCTTTGTGTGAAGAAGGGGCCCAGTGCCAGAGCGAGGATCCAGCAGTAGGAGGGGTTGTAGCTCATGGTGTACAGGATCTCGTTCTCCTTCACGTGTTTGAAAACAGCTTCGGCCACCGTCTGATCTTCAAAATGTCTGATGAAATATTCCTTCCGTTCCTCACCAACAAATCCCAGGATTTCAGCCCGGACACTGATATCCGCCTTTTCCAATAAATGTAACGCAGTGGGGCGGGTGGTCACCAGCACTGAACACCCTGGGAGCAGCTTGCCCTGGATTAAACTGTACACAATGTCCGACACTTCACACCACCACTCGGGATCTGGGCACTGGTGCTTTTGTTCTGTATCTCTCCGACTGTCCGCAAAATCGATTTTGTGTTTGAATTCATCTAAACCATCGAATATAAACAGCAATCCCTCTGGGTTCTTCCAGACTTCTCTCAGGATATTCCCAAAGTTAGGATACTGATCCAGAATCAGTTCCTTCAGGTTTATTCGACAGTCAATACTGTTTAAATCTCGGAATTTGAAACTGAAGACAAACTGGAACTGTTGATATATTTTCCCCATGGCCCAGTCATAAACAATCTTTTGTACCATCGTTGTTTTCCCGATCCCCGGGACTCCGGCCACTGCTGCTGAACTCCCAGATTTGGATTTACTCCGGGAAAAGCTGCTGTGGAATAACTGATCAGTACGGATTTTTTCCAGCTGTCTGCGGAGTTGTTTCTCTCTATAATGCTCATGGTCTCTGCCTCTTGCCAGCAGCTCATGTTCCACCAGTGTCCGATCTCGAACAGTAGAAATGACCGTGAGCTCAGCGTATCGATCAGCCAGCTGGAAAACCTTCACCTTCTCCGTCATCAGGATCGTGTTCACTCTCAGTGTTTCAGTTCGTGTCCGCAGAGTCTCCTTGTGTTTCTGTTGAACATCTTCCATGGGAACAGAGAACATATTCAAAACGTTAAACGGCTCATCTGACAAAGAACTTTATAACGGTATTTCAGCATTCAGTGTTTGAGATTACATGAATAAATTCAATGCTTCCATGGATATTAGGACAGAAAGTAAAATTCTGTTCACAGGCAAGGAATTGACAGCAATGGGTGTCCCTGAAAATGTCCAATCCTCATGTTCCGGTTCTAGTTATTTGTGAAGGTGAACATTCCCCTGATTGCACTTTCTGAGGAAGCTTAAACAAGCATCACTCCCCACTAACATCTTAACTATGTTCTACAGAGGCGTGGTTGAGAGTGTGCTGACCTTTTGCATCACAACCTGGTACTCCAGCTGCAGTGCTGCCGACAAAAAAGCCTTGCAGGGGGTGGTTAGGGGAGCAGAGAAGGTTATTGGGGTCTCCCTACCTTCTTCCAAGACCTCTTTCAACGTCGATGCCTCCAGAAGTCACGGTACATAATTAAAAACCCCTCACACCTCTCCATGAACTGTTTGTTCATCTGCCATCAGGTAAATGTTACAGGAGCATCAAAACTAAAACCACAAGGCTACTAAACAGCTTCCTCCCACAGGCAGTCAGACTGCTAAATAGCTGCTCTATCTGACTCTGCTTTCTACACTTTTAACTTGCACCGGACACCTATAACTTGATTTAAAGCAACATGTGGCTGTTGTGTTTTATTTTTTATTGTTGTGTTTATTATTTAGTGTTGCGTTTGTTATGTTATGATTGCACTGCTCCTGGGAACCGCTGTCTCATTCTACCCTGCAGAGCTGATGTACGGTTGGAACGACAATAAAGTTTTTGAATCTTGAATATCCTATTGCAATCCTGACTGCACCTCCCATTACAACAACATTTCACTATATTTAAAGCATTGTTTGACTCATTAACAGACGATGTTAATGTTGATCTGTTGTGGAACTATGGAGAGCAGGTCACTGTGCATTTTGGCAAGGCTGCACACTGGGGAATCACAGGTGTCCACTGCTCGCATTAAAACAGGAGCAGAATATGCGGGAAATACTCAAGTTGGGCAGCATCTGGGGGAGAATCACAGTGAAGTTGCGGATCAATAACCCATCGGAATGACAGAGATGAAAATGGGTAGTTTTCAATCGCAGTGATGGAGGATTGGTGGAAAGATGGAATCTCTGTTAATGGAAGAAGCCACAAGGGTCTGTCTCAGTGAAGTACATCGTGTCTGTGTGAGAGGGTGGTGAAGTCTTGGCAACTCTACTCATCAGTCTTGCTGTGGGGGTGTGGGGCGCTGTCTTAGGAGGCCTCTGTCTGTCAGAGTCAACCATGGATGTCCTGCCCCTGCAAGCCGGGACACTCCGATATGGAGAGGAAGCTTCTGCCGATGTAGCAAGCTCCCTCTCTCCATGCATCTGATGTGCACAAAGGAACAGCAGAGACTGACACAGCTTGGCACCAGAGGTGTCACAGGAGATGCCAGTCTGCGTTGAACACCATTTAACACTGATTCAGGGACTCCAGCTCCAGGCTTTTCCCACTGGGTTTACTCCCAAACTCTTCCCCATGAGGGGTTACAGTTACAAGGCAGTGGAGTTTTGAGATCAGAGTTTTCTTGTTCCTGGGTGAGCTGTCAATCACAGCCGACAAGCCCCATCTGCCCAAAGTGACTGGTTGTAAGGCACCAGTAACCCACCTCTGCCCCTTCTCCTGTCAGAAGAAACGCTTCCACCGGGATTAGTGGCTAAACCGCACGTGAAGGCCAGGAGCTGGACAGAGGCTACTCGCCACTGGGAGCATTTAATAGGTCGTGGCAGCTCATCCGCACTGTCACCCCCCTCCCCCCCGGTTATAACAATCTTAAGCAACCGAGGGGCGATGTATTATTGACAATGAATCGGTAAATTGGTTTATTATTGTGACATGCACCACTGTAAAATGGAAAACTTTTCTGCATACGATCCAAATAGATCATTACATCACATCGGTGCAATGAGGTTGTACAAGGAATAATGGAACAGAATAGTTCAGGGAAACAGTGTTTCAGTTGCCGAGAAAATGCAGTGCAGGCAGATGATAAGGTAGAAGGCCAAAGGATCATTGGGAGGTCAGCGTTGAGTTTTTTTGGGGCTATGTTCCTAAACTGTAGAATTCAACAGCTTAAACTACAGTACTGTGCAGAAGTCTGAGGTGTATATTAGGACTGACACATTCTGTCTTTTGTTTTCTAGTTTGCACTTTATCCCGTTGTGATGCGGTTTGAATGGCATCGTCTGGATGAAAGGTGCTTTATAAATAAGTCATTATTATTATTATTATTATTATTATTATCTTAGCCTAAACTGGTAAAACTTGAGGTACAGGCATAGCCAAGCACACACATGTCTCAATTCATAGGAGATTTCAGACTATTCTCGTGGTGTATAGTGTTATGGCTTTTCGAAGATTTACACGAGTATCGCCGTGTGGGCCTAATTTATTAATACTATTCTGTAAAGCCTTTAGGATGATACCAGTTATCGATATTACGATTGGGATAAATAATACCCTGTTCGTGTTCCATAGTCTTTCATTTTGCCCTTTCAATTCAATATATTTCTGGTATATTTTTTTTTACTAATTCATTTCTGTAAGTTATGTGTGTTTGGAATGGCTATATATATTTAAAAGGTTGCTTTTGCTTGTTTATCCTGTAAAATTACATCCGAACACAGATCATATATTATCCTATCTGAAATAATGATCGGATGCAGTGTGATATGAAGGACTCTAACTCCAAAAGTGGAAGAGGCTTGTATATTTAGTAAATTATGGGGTTTCTCATCAGTTGTAGTTTAAGCAATGTTTTTGTGAATGTTGTTCGCCATTTTATTTTGCTTGTGCAAGTAATGAGATTCAGTTCAACTGCAGGATCTTTTAAAGTCGGATTGTTTGTAGTTTCTCTTATAATTTTCAGCATATATCGTCTTGGACCTATTAGTCGTTTATTCTGTATTATTGATAACTACATGTGTCAACAACCTTGTCCTGTATTGCTACAATGATCCCTTCTGTTTCTGGGAAGAAGTCTCCAAATCTGAGACAGGAGCTCGACGCTTCCTTGTCGACGTCTATGTCAATGGAGCTAATTGTGGATTTCAGAAAAGGCAAGATGAGGGAACACGACACACCAGTCCTCACAGAGGGATCTGATGTGGAAAGAGTGAGCAATTCCAAATTCCTGGCTGTCAATATCTCCGAGTATCTAACCTGGACCCAATATATCGATGAAGCTACAGAGAAGGCACAACAGTGGCAATATTTCATCAGGAGTTTTCAACATCACTTGAATATTTCTACAGGTGTAACTTGCAGAGCATTGTAACTGTCTGCATCACCGTCTGGTTCACGAGGAACGGAGTAAGGTGCACACTCAACGATTCAGGAGCAACTTCTCCTCTACCATGCAGCTTCTGAATGGACATTGAACCCATCGATACTGCCTCACTAATCTCTTTTTAAATTTCTATTTCTGCACTACTTATTTAGTTTAATATTTCATATAATCACACAGACATGCACAGCTATATGTGTTCAACATCCAGGCCCTGAAGCCACTTCGCTGCTCAGCCAGATCCACCGTCTGACAGGCCACATGTCTCGCATGGACAACTCCAGGTTACCGAAAGCAGTACACTACGGAGAACTCTCTCAGGGCAAGAGAGATCGTGGTGCCCCGCGCGGGAGGTACAAGGGCCAAATTAAGCAGAGGCTCCCTCAGGTAAATATGGAGGTCAACGAGTGGCAGTCGCTGATCCACGGAAAAGCCAAGAATTTTGAGGAACCCAGAAGAGCGACTGCTGAAAAGAAGAGGGGATGCAAGAAGGATCCAACTACCCAAGCGCCTGCATCCCAGCTGTCCCTGTGTCCCAACTGCTCCCGAGTCCACAGATTCGGAATTGGCCCCTACCGTCACCAACAATCGTGTCGTCATCCACTACCACCCCACCCCTCACACACACACACACACACACACACACACACACACACACACACACACACACACACACACACACACACACACACACACACACACACACACGCACACACACACACACACACACACCCTATTTGGGAAGAGAACAGGATTTAGGGTATGTTTCATGATCATTAATGCTTGGTGGAACCCCGGAATGTCCATGCCCTCAAACCCTTTTGTTCCCCGGATCTGGAGTACCTGGTGCTGCTGTGTAAACCTTTCCGGCTGCCAAGGGAGTTCCCGGATGTTATTATCGCAGCTGTGTAATAACAACATCCCCCATTTGTGTGTTATTGTCACAGAGGGGAGATGATTTCCTTCAGAAATCGGTCAGGACTTCCCAAACCACAAAATTTGCATCAACAGTCCTGTGTGAACAGCACTTGCCGTGTGACTGACTGCTTACATTGCCGGTGATCAGCAGGAGCTCACGAAATTCAGCTCCGATCTGTGCAAAGTCATCCAGGCAGCGAAACGACAACACAGAGATCGTATTCAGACACAGCTCTCCACCAACAACAGACACAGCTTATGGCAAGCTCTGCACCCCAATGCAGACTTCAGAGCTAAGTGCAGTGGTGCTGCCAACACCGCTGCCTGTCTCCCAGAGGATCTAAGTCTCTACGCTCGGTTCGATATCGCCAACACTGAGACCCCGGGGAGAGCCGACAAAGCGACCTGCACATTGGTCATCTCTGAGGCTGAAGTTCGCAGGTGTTTCCAACGAGTGGACAGTCGCAAGCCTGCGGGACCGGACGGCGTCCCAGGGCGGGTACTCAGGATGCGCGCGGCACAACTGGCAGGTGTATTTACGGATATTTTTAATCTCACCCTCTCCTAGTGTAGAGTTCCCTTCAGCTTCAAATCATCCACCATTGTTCCTGTACCTAAAACAACTAAGGCAACATGTCTGAACGTCTGGCGTCCTGTCGCACTCAACTCAATAATAAGCAAATGCTTTGAGAGACTGGTCAACGACTGCATCTGCAGCTTGTTACGACCCACACTGGACCCCCTACAATTCACCTACCGACACAACAGCCACTGCTCTGCACACCTCCTTAAACATCTGGAGAAGAGGGATGCTTGTGTGAGAATGATGTTATTAGACTACAGTTCAGCATTCAATACCATCATTCCCTCCAGGCTTGACAAGAAGCTCAGAGACCACGGCCTTCACCCTGCCTTGTGCAGCTGGGTCCTGGACTTCCTGTCAGATCACCGGCAAGTGGTAAGAGTGGGCTCCCTCACCTCTGCCCCTCTGACCCTCAACACAGGAGCCCCTCAGGGCTGTGTCCTAAGCTCCCTCCTTTACTCTCTGTATGCGCATGACTGTGTCGCTACCCACAGCTCCAATCTGCTAATTAAATTTGCTGAGGATACTATATTTATTGGCCAAATCTCAAATAATAACGAGGCAGCCTACACAGAAGAAGTCATCACCCCGACACAGTGTTGACAAGAAAACAACTTCTCTCTCAATGTCGCAAAAACAAAGGAGCTGGATGCAATGTTTGAAAGACAAGAGGAATGGAGACGGGCCAACCCCTATTGACATCAATGGATCTGGGGATGAGAGAGTGAACAGCTTCAAGTTCCTCAGCGTTCACATCACTGAGGACCTCACGTGGTCTGTACACATCAACTGTGTGGTGAAAAAGGGCACAACAGCACCTCTTTCACCTCAGATAGAACCATAGAACATTACAGCACAGAAACAGGCATTTTCGTCCTTCTTGGCTGTGCCGAACCATTTTTCTGCCTGGTCCCACTGACCTGCACCTGGACGATATCTCTCCAGACCCCTCTCATCCATATACCTGTCCAGGTTTTCCTTAAATGTCAAAGTGATCCCGTATTCACCACTCCATCTGACAGCTCATTCCACACTCCCAACACTCTCTGTGTGAAGCAGCTCCCCCCTTAATGTTCCCTTTAAATGTTTCCCCTTTCACCCTTAACCCATGACCTCTGATTTCTTTTCTCCCCTAGCCTCAGTGGAAAAAGTCAGCTTGTATTCTCTCTATCTGTACCCATCATAATTTTATACACCTCTATCAAATCACCTCCCATTCTCCTACATGCCAGGGAATAAAGTCCTAACCTATTCAAACTTTCCCTGTAACTCTGTTTCTCAAGTCCCGGCAACATCTTTGTAAACCTTCTCCGCACTCTTTCAACATTATTAATATCTTTCCTGTAATTAGGTGACCAAAACTGCATACATTACTCCACATTCGGTCTCACCAATGTCTTATACAACCTCACCATTACATTCCAACTCTTATACTCAGTACTTTGATTTATGATTTATGATTTATAAAGCTCTCTTTATGACCCTATCTACTTGTGACGCCACTTTTAGGGAATTATGTATCTATACTCCCAGATCCCTCTGTTCTACTGCCCTCCTCAGTGTCCTACCATTTACCTTCTATGTTCTAACTTGGTTTGAGCTTCCGAAGTGCAATACCTCACACTTGTCCGCATTAAACTCCATCTGCGGTTTTCCAGTCAATTTCTCCAACTGGTCCAAATCCCTCTGCAAGCTTTGAAAACCTTCCTCATCGTCCACTACACCTCCAATCTTTGTATCATCAGCAAATTTGCTGATCCAATTTGCCACATTCTCATCCAGATCATTGAGATAGATGACAAATAACTGGACCAAGCACTGATCCCCGTGACACATCACTAGTCACAGGCCTCCACTCAGAGTAGCAATCCACCACTACCACTGTCTGGCTTCTTCCATTGAGCCAATGTCTAATCCAATTTACTACCTCTCCATGTATACCTAGCGACTGAATCTTCCTAACTAACCTCCCATGCGGGACCTTATCAAAGGCTTTACTGAAGTCCATGTATACAACATCCACTGCCTTCCCTTCATCCACTTTCCTGGTAACTTCCTCGAAAAACTCTAATAGATTGGTTAACCATGATCTACCACGCACAAGGCCATACTGACTTTTTCTAATAAGTCCCTGTCTATCCAAATACCTGGAGACCCTATCTCTTAGTATTCCTTCCATTAATTTACCTACTACCGATGTCAAACTTACCAGCCTATAATTTCACGGCTTACTTTTTGAGCCTTTTTTAAACAACGGAACTACATGAGCTATCCTCCAATCCTCTGGCACTCGATCCGTGGATATCGACATCAGGTCATGCGGATTTATCTACTCTGATTTGCCGCAAGCACCTCCTCTTATTTAATCTGTATAAGTTCCATAACCTCCCTACTTGTTTGCCTTGTTTCCATAGACTCCATTCCATTTTCCTTAGTAAATACAGATGCAAAAAACCCATTTAACATCTCTCCCATTTCTTTTGGTTCCATACATAGCCGACCACTCTGATCTTCAAGAGGATCAATTTTATGTCTTATTATCCTTTTGCTCTTAACATACCTGTAGTTCTTAAAATTATCGTTCACCCTGACTGCCAAAGAAACCTCATGTCCTCTTTTAGCCCTCCTGATTTCTTTCTTAAGTATTTTCTTACTCTTTTTATACTCCTCAAGCATCTTATTTCCTCCTTGTTGCCTATACATGTTATACATCTCTCTTCTTCTTTATCACAGTTCCAATATCCCTCGATAGCCAAGGCTCCTTATTCTTATTCATTTTGTCTTCAACCCTGACAGGAACATACAAACTCTGCACTCTCAAAATTTCTCCTTTGAAGGTCTCCCACTTACCAATCACAATCACAACCTGTCCCAATCTACGATTTTTAGATCCCTTCTCATTTCTTCAAATTTGGCCCTTTTCAGGTTTAGAACGTCAAGCCGAGGACCAGATCTATCTTTATCCATGATCAAGTTGAAACTAATGACGTTATGATCACTGGAACGAATGTGCTCCCCTGCACACACTTCCGTCACCTGCCCTAACTCATTTCCTAATAGGAGATCTAATATTGCATCTTCCCTCGTTGGTACATCTATATATTGTTTTAGAAAACGTTCCTGAACACATTTTACAAACTCTAACCCATCTAGACGTTTAACAGTATGGGAGTCTGGAAAATGTGTGGAAAATTAAAATTTCTGTCTCCTGCAGTTGTCTGTTATCTGTTTGCAGATTTGCTCCTCCAATTCTCCCTGACTATTGGGTAGTCCATAATACAACTCTATTAATGTGGTCATACCATCCTGTTTCTCAACTCCACCCATATGGCCTCAGTAGACAAGCCATCTAATCTGTCCTGCTGAATCACTGCTGTAATATTTTCCCACCACCCACCCTTCATCCCTCTGTCTCTATCACGTCTGAAACATCAGAACCCTGGAACATTGAGCTGCCAGTCCTGCCCCTCCTGTAGCCAAGTTTCAGTAATGGCTATGATGTCATAATTCCATGTGTCAATCCAGGCCCTCAGTTCGTCTGCTTTCCCACAACACTCCACGCTTTGAAATATACACACCTCAGAAGATTATTACCAACTCACACAACCTTGCTATTTGTGACTTTGCATGAACTACCAACATCATTTATTTTTACCCCCGTTCCACTATCGACTCTGGCACTCTAGTTCCCATCTAGTTTAAACCCTCCCCAATAAAACTAGCAAACCTCCCTGCAAGTATATTGGTGTCCTTGTAGTTCAGGTGTAACCCGTCTCTCTTGTACAGGTCCCACCTGTAGCTGAAGTGGTCCCGATGATCTAGAAATCTGAAACCATGCCCCCTACACCAGTTTCTCAGCCACGTGTTCATCTGCCAGAGCATCGCACTCTTACCCTCACTGGCACGTGATCCAGGCAGCAATCCGAAGATTACTACCCTCTATCTCCTGTTTTTCAATTTCCTACCAAGCTCTCTGTCCTCACTCTTCAGGACATCCTGACTCTTTCTACCTATGTCATTGGTAACGATGTGTACCACGACATCTGGCTGATCACCCTCCCACCTCAGAATGCTATGCACGCGATCAGAGATATCCCTGACCATGGCACCCTGGAGGCAACAAACCATCCGGGAGTCTCTGTCACAACCACAGTATCTCCTGTCTGTACCCCTGACTCTGGAATCCCCTATCACTACCGCTCTCCTCTTCCTCCTCCCTCCGTTCTGCACTGTAGAACCAGACTCAGTGCCAGAGATCCGGCTGCCGCAGCTTGTCCCAGGTAAGCCATCCTCCCACCCTCCAACAGTATCCAAATTGGTATACATATTTTGGAGTGGAATGGCCACAAAAGAACCCTGCATTAACTGCCCTTCCCCCTTCACTCAACTGACGGTAATCCAATTACCTGTGCCCTGTTCCTTAGGTGTAACTACCTCCTGGAAGCTACTATCTATAACCTGCTCAGTCTCCCGAATGACCCGGAGGTCATCCAGCTCCTGCTCCAGTTCCCTAACGCTATGTTAGGAGCTGCAGCTGGATGCACTTCTTGCAGGTATCATTGTCAGGGACACTGGAGGTCTCCCTGACTTCCCACATCCTGCAAGAGGAGCATTCCGACATCCTGCCTGGCATATTCTCTCATCTGAACAAAATAAAACAGAAAAACAGTTCGGTGAGATGGTTGAGGACGTTGGGATGGGCCCCTAAATGCAAACGATTTTCTATAAGGGCACCATTTTGTGTATCCTGACTGGCTGCATCACTGCCTGATATGGGAACTGTACTTCTCTCAATTGCAGTACTCTGCAGAGAGTGGTGCGGACAGCCCAGTGCATCTGTAGATGTGAACCTCCTACTACTAAGGTCATTTCGGACGGGGTAAAAAGGGCCCGAAGGATCATTCTGGACCCAAGTCTCACCAAGCACAAACTGTTCCAGCTGCTACCATTCGGGAAATGGTACCACAGCTTAATAGCCAGGACCAACAGGCTCCGGTACAGCTTCTTCCACCAGGCCATCAGACTGATTAATTCACGCTGATACAATTCTATTTCCACAATTGTGTACATAAATACAGACTCACTGCACACACTTTACTGTAATCGTGCTGATGGCGCAGAAAAACAACTTTCACGACATGTGTCCATGATATTAACCCTGATCCTGAAAATTTTTATCTGGCTGCTGTCTCATTTTTTTTAGATCTGTTATTCATCATCCTCATACTGTCCTCGTTGATATCAATCCAAGTGCACTCCAGTGCACATGGTGTTTTCCAGAAATTGTTATTTAAATTCTTATTTTTTTGCATATTTTCCAGATCTGTTTCAGAGCAGGATAATTTACCAAAATTACACATCAAAATGGGCACAGTGAGTGTTTACTACCTTCATTATATTTTTACTGTTCAGCTCTGTTAGGCAGATTTTCTTGATCCTTGATGTAAATTCAAAGTTTGTTCAGCCAAGCAGTAAATTCAGATTTTCTTCAGCCTTGAAGTAAATTTTGTTGGAAGGTTTTCCTTTATCACACGATGATCTATTTTCTTTGCTTATTGATATCCTAAATATCCGTTTCATATTCTGTTGCATTGCATCCCGATGCTCTGTTTGATATTCTACCGGCTCTATTGCACCTTTCTTTATGTTTAATCATGTTCTGTACTTTCCTAGTCTGAAGTTCATGCTTATATATTTGGAAATTAGTTCCAGTATTTGAAATGTTTGTTTCAGCTTTACTGATGCAAGAGCAAATAATTTCAAATCCTCAATGTATAGCTGTGTCAAGGTAAAATTTGTATTTTTTTCTGATTAGATACCTGATTTTTGTCTGTTTCAGTAAATTATGAGTGGGCTTAAAACCAGACAAAACCACAGTGGGCTCAGTGAGTCGCTCTGGAAAATCCCTCCATTTATTTTGATAGTGGTCGTTGTTCCTCTCTGGTTGTTACTAGCACGATTATTTTACGCGAATGCTTCATCAGTTCTAGAAATTTCACAAGCATTGTATGAATTTTATATATATTTGGAACTTCTCTTAAACACACGAGGAACAGAACCAGATGTGTTTTTTTTATTGACAATATAACACTGTAAGTTTTCTGCTTTCCACAGTGTTTGAAATAGAATTACATAATCTGTTATCTGTTGTTCAAACCCAAACGGTATTCTGTCTGCTCTCCTGTGAGTATATTGTGATTATCGAAGTTGTTATCTGAGTTGTTATTAGTTATGAGATGTACGATGCTATCATTTTAGATATAAAATTGTCTTATTATTGTTAAGAGCCAATAATAACATAGTAGGTGACCATTTAGCAGTCTTATAAATGCAGAAAAAAGCTGTCTTTGAGGCTGGTGGTATATACCTTCAGCCTTTTATATGTTCTCCCCCATGGGAGTATGACAGAGAGGATGAATGAGGTGGTTTGGGGTTCAGTAGCAAGGCTTTGGTTCGGGTTTGTGTCTTGCCAGCTTGATTGAGCTCCTCCAGGAGGTGACAAAGGTGATGGATGCAGTTACACATGGATATTGTCTACTTGTATATTGGTAGAGTGTTTGACAAAGTTCCACATGGGAGGCTCATACAGAATATTAACATGCTTGAGAACTGTGGGGAATTGTCCTGGCTGCCGGGGACACAAACTGGGAGAAATTTCTTGGCAGCCGGGTGGTGAATCTGTGAAGTTATTGTCATAGACGGCTGAGTGAGACACTTGATTGAATATATTTAACATGCAGCTCGATATGTTCCTGATTATGAAGAATGTCAACGTTTACTGGGAAAATGGGGTAGAGAGGAATTGAAGAGTAAATTCACTGAGCCGAATGGCTTAGTTCTGCTACTAGGTCTTATGGTTTTAGTGAACATCTGGAGTCTTGTGTTCACTTCTGATTGTCCAGCTCTTGGAAGGATTGGAGAGGGTGAAGAACAGGTTCATCAGGATCTTGCCTGGAGTCGGTGACATGTGCTACAAGTAGAAGTTCGATAAACTTGGTTTGTTTATTCTGGAGTTAAAATAGAGATCTGACAGAGGTGTACAAGTTTGAGAGATGAGAGTTTGGTCGACAGCCTATATTTTGTTGTTTTATTTTTACATATGACTGGTGTCTGGTACCAGAGGGCATTTGGTTAAGGTGAGATGGGGTAAATTTACAGCAATTGTGAGTAGTTTTTTAACATAGTTGTGGGTGCCTGGAATTTACTGTCTGAGTCAACATGGCTTTGTGAAGGGTAGGTCGTGCCTCACGAGGCTAATTGAGTTTTTTGAAGAGGTAACAAAAAGCAATTGATGAAGGTACGGTAGTAAATGTGGTCGACATGGAGACACTCACGAGAGACTCATCCAGAAAGTCATGAGGCACGGGATAGGTGGAACCTTGGCTGTTTGGATAAATAATTGGCTTACAGGAAAAAAGCAGAGGGTAGTAGTGGAAGGAAAGTATTCTGCCTGGAGGTCTGTGACTAGTGGAGTGCCGCAGGGATCTGTCCTGGAGCCCCTGCTATTTGTGATTTTTATAAATGACCTGGATGTAGAGGAGGAAGAATGGGTGAGTAAATTTGTGGATGACATGGAGGAGTTGTGGATGGAGCTATAGGTTGTCGAAGGTTACAAGCGGATATAGACGGTGCAGATTTGGGCAGAAAAGTGGCAGATAGGGTTCAATCCGGATAAGTGTGAGGTGATGCATTTTGGAAGGACAAACCAGAATGCTGAGTACAAGTTTAATCGTTGGTTACTTAAGAGTGTGGATGAACAGAGGGAGCTTGGTGTTCAAATCCATACATCCCTTAAGGTCGCTGCACGGATTGATAGGATAGTTAAGAAGGGCGATGGGATGCTAAGCTTCATTAATAGGGAGATTGATTTCAAGAATAGAGAGGCCAAGTTGCAAATCTACAAATCTCTGGTGAGACCGCACTTAGAGTATTGTGTTCAATTCCAGTCACCTCATTATAGGAAGGATGTGGAAGCTATGGAGAGGGTGCAGAGGAGAATTACCAGGATGCTGCCTGGTTTGGAGAACAAGTCATGTGAAGCAAGGTTAGCAGAGCTGGGACTTTTCTGTTTGGAACGTAGAAGGATGAGAGGGCACTTGATAGAGGTCTAAAAAATTATGAGAGGCATAGATCGGGTGGATTGCGAGAACCTGTTTCCCAGGCACCAACAGCAAACACTAGAGGGCATATGTACAAAGTTAGGGGAGGGAAGTTTAGGGGAGTCATCACAGGTAATTTTTTTTTACAAAGTGTTCTGGGTGCCTGGAACAACTTGCCAGAGATGGTGGTGGAGGCTAAAACATTAAGGGTATTTAAGAATAGGTATTTGGACAGGCACATGGATGAAAGAACAAGAGAGGGTCACGGGGTAGTGTGGGTTTAGTAGTCTTTTTAAAGGAATACATGGGTCAGCACAACATCCGGGGCGGAAGAGCCTGTACTGTGCTGTAGTATTCTAGTGTCTAGAGTCTAGTGACTAGGGTCATGTCGGAGGCAACTATGTTATAGATGCTCCTAGTTATACATGAATGTGCAGGAAATGCAAGGAAATGGTCAATAATATAAGAAAGGATACCAAAGTATTTTTCCTTTCTTTCCCGGATATATAAAGAGTGGAAAATGGGAGAGGGTCGATATCGGACCACTAGAAACTGCTGTTGTAGTTGCAGTAACGGGTGAAAAGGAAATGCCAGACAAACTCTGTCCAAGGCACTGGCAGAATTCCAAAAGGTAAAGAACATCAGTGAACTGAATTGCGTGTAGGCCTATTACAAAGGAAAAGGGGCTTGGAAGATGAAAGGTCTGAAGATAGAAAAGTCACCTGGACTGGGTCATACAGTGTATCAGGAGCCTGCCTGGGGTGTGCGGGGATTCCCAGAGCGTTAGGACCTGGAGTGAAGGCTTCAGCAGAACCAACAGCTGGATTAATAGAAAAATATATTGTAGAATATTCAGGCTGCAAAGAGAGATTCTTTGAATTGTTACTTGAATCCAGAGATCAGCGAATGATTAATGGCGAATTTTGATTCCCAGGTTTTGCCAAGTCACAGACTAACACTTGAGATGTGGTTTGAACTGTGCATTTCATCACTCACCTATCAGCTGAGTGGGTAATTCAGATAAACCTTGGCCGATGTTCATGTATTCCTGTGGATCAGGACCTGTTTAAATATTTTTTTAAAAATCCATTGAAACAGAGCTAAAATAATTAAAATAACTAAAATGTTTATGTCAATGTGCCTTTGTGTTCAGAGTGTGGTTTTAACATACCGAGTTCCTGTATTTCCCTCAGTATTCTGTCCAACTTCGGTAACTCAGTCCTCCACATCAGAAAGGATTCCCACATCGCCCTCCGGGCCCGGGAGCCTTTGCCATTCACCAGACTGAGGAAGAGTCTGGAACTCTCTGCCCGGTTTCCCTTCTCTGTCAGCTCAGTGACTTTCTGCAAAAGGAAAACAATGGACTTATTGTGGAGCAGGCAGACAGACATGGAGAATGTGCAGGAAAGTATCTGTTCATGGCCCCAGTAGCTTCAGAACAGATGCAGTCACTGGGCTGCTGCCTCATCCTCCCTGGGTTCAGTCATTAACAGAGAAACAGTAACTGAAGGAAATTCTAAATCAATAGTGTGTAAGAATAAGGATTTACTGACACTCTGCAGTAGATGCGATGTGATTAATTTCCTTGATCTGTCAATGTGCAGCATTACATCAACAAGATGTGACAACAAGAACGGAAGAGAGGAGAGAGAGAGAGCAAAAACAAATGGACGACGGGCATCACTGAATCGTGCCTGACAAAAGTTTATAGTTGGGTGCTTAAATCCAAGGATAAATATTGAATTGAAAGGATACGCAGGTAGGTGAAAGTGTTGTGTCGAAGCTGCTGTCATTAAAAATGAAAAGTCCTGAGAAAGAGGTGATGTCGGATTAGACGATGAGGATGTTAAGAAACTGCGTAGGTAAAATGACCCTGATGGAAATTATATACAGGCATGTTAACAGTCGCCAGGATGTAGGCTGCAGATTACAACGGGGGAGAGGAGAGGCATGGAGAAAGGTCAATGCTAAAATTGTCACGGGGAGTTTCAATATGCAGGTAGCTTTGGAGCAGAAAATCAAAAATCATGTTGAAAGGGAGAAGGTGAAGTTAGAGGGATCAGTGCAACAGTAGAATAAAGGAATTACCTCGGCATGAGAGCGGAGCTGGGCAATAATAAATTCGAAAATGACACTGGCAGAGCAGGAATGGCTGAAGTTTCTCGGAGCAATTCAGAAGGTGCAGGACAAACAATCACAATGATGAAGAATTATTCTAAAGGGAGGATAATCAACCGTGGCTGACGAGGTAGTCAAAGCAGCACAAAAGCAAAGGAAACGGCACAGAATATTACAAAATATAGTAGAAAGCTGGAGGACTGGAATGTTTCTACAAACCAACAGAAGGCAATTCAAAAACCGTAAATAGAGAAGATATGAAATAGGAAGGTAGGCTAGAGAATAATGTAAAATAGCTTACCAAAAGGTCCGTCTGATATAGGAAGATTGTAAGAGAGGAGAGTGGATATTGGACCACCAGAAAATGACAGTGAAGAGGTACTATCAGGGGACAAGGAAATGCCGGAAGATATTGGGCAGCATTTTGCGTCAGTCCTCACTGTAAAAACACCAGAACGTACCAGATATTTGAGAATGTCAGGTGGCAGATGTGACTGTATTTGCAATTATTGCGGAGAAGGCGCTTGGTAAGCTGAAAGTTCGGAAGATAGAGAAGTCCAGACCAACTGCACCCGATTGCTTCTGAAGGAGGAGGCTGAAGAGATTGTGGAGACATTAGTAATGATCACTCAAGAATCACTAGATTTTGGAATGGTTCCGGAGGACTGATCATTTTAAACTATAGGCCAGTTAGTCTGATCAGCGTTTGGGAAGATGTCAGCAGTCGATAATTAGGTTTCGGGGTATTTGGACGCACATGATAAGAAAAAGGCCAACATCCATGGAAGGGAATCTTGCCTGACAGAACTGTTGGAATTTTTTGAGAGAACAGCATGCTGGGTCGACAACAGAGAGTCAGTGCAAGTTGTTTACTTGGAGTTCCCGAGGACATTTGACCAGGTGCCCCACATAGACCGATGAAAAATGGACACATCAGTGGCAATTGGAATGTAGTATTGTGAGGTACGTGGCCATATACTTTAGCAGAAATAATGAAGAAGTAGACTATTTTTGAATCTGGGAGAAAATTCAGAAATCGGAGTTGTAAAGAGTCTCTGGAGACCTGGTGCAGGATTCCGTGCAGCTTGAGTCTGTGTTATGAAAGGCAAATACAAGGCTAGCATTCATTTCGAGAGGATCAGAATATAAGAACAAGCACTGGCCAGAACGCGCTCACATATTTTGATCCCCTGATCAGAGAAAATATGTGATGGCATCGTGAAAAATCCAGAGAGGAATCTAAACGAACAGAACCAGTGATATTAAACCAGATTTTGATGGGAATGGATCCTGGATGCACCTGTACTGGCCGGAGTGTGGAAGGATGAGGGGGAATCTAATTGTAACCTGTGGAATACCGAATGACATTGAGAGGACGTGGAGATGATGTTTCTAATTGGGGGAGTCTAGAACCAGACGGAACAGCCTCAGATTAGAGGGACGTCCATTTAGAACAGAGATGAGGAGATTATTTAGCTGAGGAGTAGTGAATCTGTAGAATTCATTGGCAGTGATGGCTGCGGAGACCAGGTCATTGGGTATATTTAAAACAGAGGCTGGTATCTTCTTGACTAGTCTGGTCAGCAAAGTTCACTGGGCGAAGGCAAGAGAATGGGATTGAGAGGGATAGTACATCACCCATGATGTAATGGCGGAGCAGAATCGATGGGCCTGATGGCCAATTGTGCGCTGATGCCTTATGGTCTCATGATGTGTAAACACAAAAGAAGATTAAGGAATGTCAGTGCAGCTATCTTATAATGGAGATGGTTACTGCCTGGCACTCATACTGTAAAATGGTAATGACTTCCTGAATGCAGGCATGGGCTTCCTGATTAACTGAGGAATTATAAATTAAACATTGAATAGTCTTCAAGCAACATACACCTATGATGGAATTAAGGTAACTGACTATGGATGGACTTAGGACGTCGCTCTGAGAAATAAGAGAGGCAGCGTTTAAGGGTCGGCACAACATTGTGGACTGAAGGGCCTGTACTGTGCTGTATTATTCTGTGTTCTATGTCCTGGATCTGAATGATTCATCTCCTAGAACAGTTACCAGAAGGGAATTGGAAAGCTTTTCCATAACACGAATAATGGACAACAATTATGGAACAAATCAGCATCATTCCCTGATGGTCCACTGCACTGTGAAATAATCCCTCAGATTGACTGCTACCGGGTCTGGGGAGTTACAGTTGTGAAAGAAATTTAAAGGTTTACCAGTAAAGCAGACATCTACAGATGATGAATTTATAGATGAGCAACATATTTACAGATTACCTCTTGCCTTTGGATAATGCCTGTGTGATTCATTACAGACAGAGCCAATGAATCCCAACGAGAACAGAGTTACTCACGGGTGTAACACACTTGATTTTCTAATACCACTCATGGCTGAATAGGTCAGATCTAGGACAAGACAATCACTGTTTGTGAGCTCCAAGGAGAGTGACCTGAAATGGAGTGTCCCTGTCTCTCATTCGTCAGATATTCAGCAAGTTAGCAGATTTTTGTTTGTTTGCCCCTTCCCTTTCAGGAAATCCTATTGATCTTCTTCCCTTTCAGGACAACCTGTTGATTTTTTGGGATCATGAGATATCAGCTAGTCACTAGATTTATTTTATGTTTTGTGCTTTCTTCTGCCCTTTTAGATCAAAAAATTGATGTTTGTGGTCATAAGATATCAGCTTTGTGCGTGATCTTTCACACCTATTCAATCTCAGAGATTGTCGAGGAAGTTACCAGGAAAGTTGATGAAGGCAAGGTTGTGGATATTGTCTACATGGACTTCAGCACGGTATTTGACAAGGTCCCGTATAGGAGGTCGGTCTAGAAGATTCAGTTGCTTAGCATTCAAGGTAAAGTAGTAAACTGGATGAGACACTAACTTTTTGGAAAGAATCCGGAGTAACACGATAGACTGTTGCATTTCTGTTTGGCGCCTGTATCTCGTACAGTGTCACGGGGATCGTTGCTGTGCCTGTTGTTGTTTGTCATCTATATCAATGATCTGGATGAAATTACGGTTAACAGCATCAGCAAATTTGCTGATGACTCCAACATTGGGAAGGTGCAGTGGACAAAGAAGAAGATTACACGAGCTTGCAGTGAGATCTGGACCAACTGGAGAATGGACTTAAAAGGAGACGATGCAATTTAATGCAGACAGGTGCAAGATGTTGCACTTCGGATGGGCCAATCAGGGTAGATCTTACACAGAGAGACTGGTAGAACAAAGTGATCTGGGAATACAAGTCCATAAGTCATTGAGAGTGACGGAAAATGTTGATGGGTTCTGAAAGAAAGATTCTTAGCGCATTAACCTTGGTAAATGAAAATATCGTGTACGATATGATGTTGTATAAGACGTTGGAGAGGCCTAATTTGGATATTATGTGCAGTTCTGCACATCGACTTGCAGGAAAGATGGAAATAAGTTTGAAAGTGTACAGAAAAAAAAATTACAAGGATCTTACCTGGACTGGAAGACCTAAATTATAAGAAAAGAGTGAACTGATTAGGACTTTATTCATTGGAACATGAAAGACTGAGTGGAGATTTGATAGAAGTGTACACAATTACATTGGGACATAGGTAGGATAAATGCAAGCAGGCATTTTGTACTGAGGTAAAGAGGTCCTACAACAAGAGGTTATCAGTAAAAGGTGAAAAGTGAAAAGTTCAAAGGGTACAAAGGTGAAACCGGTTTACTCAGAGGGTGGTGAGAGTGCAAAACTAGCTAGCAGGGCAAGTAGTGCAAGTGCTGAAGAGAATTCTGAATAGATGCTTGCGTAATGAGTGTATCGAGCGCCATGGCCCGGTGCAGGTCAATGGGTATAAGTAGATTCTGTAGTCTGGCATGGAATAGTTGGGCCAAAAGGCCTGTTTCTGTACTATGCTTTGCTGTGACTATGACAAGTCATCCAAACATTGTTTGGGAACTCACGGAACCAAGACAAGGTGTGGTTAGCTGGTTTCCCTCCCTCAGGTACCGCAGTGAAGCCGGTTGGCCTAATTGACAGTTAAATGCTCATCCTGGATTAATGAGATGAGGTGAAGCTACCCGACGGTTCAGCCAAGATTTGAAATTAATTTCAGACCAAATGCCTTTTGGAAGTCCAGATATGCAGTCACTGCTCTTACTTCACACTGATAAATACAGCAGGTGATACAGGAAAAGGTGATGCTAAACCTGCAGTTCCCAGTGCTCCCCACCTTAAAAACTGAAACCAGATCTGCGAGAGACAAGTCAGAGATCAAAGTCTCCATTCCCAAGTTGATCTCCTAAAACATGCAGGAGATTAATGTTGATCACTATTCCCTCTGATACCAGCAGATCAGTGACAATACACGAACTGCTCTCACCTCATTTTCTTCTCTACTGAAATGTCCCTCCTTTGTCAACATCCAACCAAGTCTCTCAACCTTTTCTTTAATTGCTTGTTTGAGTCTGTCTCTGTAGAACTTTGTCAGCTGGTACAGTCGATATTCCTCCCCCTGTGCCAGGAGGTCGGAGATTGTAAACTCTGGCTCTGTGAATATAAAAAGGAAAATGTAGGCTTGAACTCTGATATCCCTCGTCTCCACCACTCTCACCCAACTCAACAAAAAAAAGTTTCTTGAACCTGCCTACAGATACAAAACTGGATTAATTCTCCATCTCCAACACCATTACACTGAGCACGGAGTCCCCCTACGGCTGTGTGCACAAACCACCGCTGTTCACTCTGCTGACCCATGACTGTGCTGCAACACACAGCTCGATCCACATCATCAAGTTCGCCGATGACACGACCGTGGTGGGTCTCATCAGCAAGAACAACGAGTCAGCTTACAGAGAGGAGGTGCAACGGTAACAGACTGGTGCAGAGCCAACAACCTGTCTCTGAATGTGAACAAAACAAAAGCGATGGTTTTTGACTTCAGGAGGGCACGGAGTGACCAATCCCCGCTGAACATCGGCGGCTCCTCGGTAGAGATTGTTAAGAGCAACTATTTTCTTGGTGTTCATCTAGCAGAGAATCTCACCTGGTCCCTCAACATCAGCTCCATAGCAAAGAACGCCTAGCAGCGTCTCTACTTTCTGCAAAGGCTGAGGAAAGTCCATCTCCCACCCCCCATCCTCATCACATTCTACAGGGGTTGTATTGAGAGCATCCTGAGTAGCTGCACCACTGCCTGGTTCGGAAATTGCACCATCTCAGATCGCAAGACCCTGCAGCGTATAGTGAGGTTAGCTGAGAAGACCATCGGGGTCTCCTTTCTCACCATTACGGACATTTACACCACACGCTGCATCCGTAAAGCCAGCAGGATTATAAAGGATCCATGCAGTCCTCATATAATCTCTTCTCTCTCCTGCCATCTGGGAAAATGCACCGAAGCATTCGGGATCTCACGGCCAGACTACGTAACAGTTTCTTCCCCCAAGCTATCAGAATCCACAATACCCAGAGCCTGGCATGACACCTTATTGCCCTATTGTCACGTATATTATTTATTGTAATGTCTGCACTGTTTTGTGCACTTTATGCAGTCCTAGATAGGTGTGTAGTTTAGTGTAGTTGTTGTGTGTTTTTTTTTCTTTTCCTCTGTGTTGTTTTTCACGTAGTTCAGTCTAGTTTGTGTAATGTGTCATGTAACACCATGGTCCTAAAAAACGACTCATTTTTACTATGTACTGTATCAGCAGTTATGGTTGAAATGGCAATATAAAAGTGACTTGACTTGACTTGAATCTAACACTTGCCTTAAAGCCTACCCAACAATGTTCTAGGCATTACGTAATGGAAGGACCACATTTAATATAAACCAGTCCATCCTCCATCCGACCCATTCACCTGTTTAAATTTGGATGGGCATAAATGTTGGGATTGTTGGTAATATTTGCTTCCCAGAGATACTCTCTCCATCCTGGCGAATACATTTCCCCTGATACACATCCCGGAAACACTCTCCTCATCTGGACAGCTGCATTTCCTCCAATTCACATCCTGGAAATCCTCAGAGCAGGTAGTACATTTCCTGTAGTGGGGTAACGGCTGCTCAGTGCACCACATGTACCACACCCACACATTTTCCCTCTCTTCTGACCAACCCTCCAACAGGGCTCCACCCTGTTTACCCTCCACCCTGCCGCACTCTGTGAGCACGTCACCCTCATATTTCACTCACCCGATCCTTCTTTGGGACTTGGCAGTCCTGTGTTCAATGAGCTTCCGAGCTGACAGACAGTCGCCTCACTTGTGCCGGTTCCAGGGTCCGGATCAGTGTCTCTGACGTCACTGTCTCTGGGCTGAATTTTCTCCTCCTTCTCTGCGGCCGGATCGGATTCCATTGGGACACCGCTCTCAATCTGACCCTGCTTTGGTACCTTGCATCCCGTGTCCCGATCATCTTCCCTCGATGATCCGCCTGGTAAAATCCTCTTCAATACGTTCCATACTAGTTTCAATTTTCCACATGAAATAAGTGATGAATTGCAGGTTATACAAGTGTGATTTAGATCTGAGCAAAACTGATTCAGACTGCAATGGAGCAGAGACTCTCGCTGACCAGATTGGGAGTGGAACTGAGCTGGTTAATGTGATTATCTTCCACAAGCTAAAATCTCCCTCGGTCACTAACTGTCCAGTAGTCTGTGTCACACAAAGACCAGCAACGGGATTACACATGGTCCAGTCTGCTGGATCACACATTCTCCAGTTGCTTTGTCACACGACGGGCTGGAGACTGGACCAGGGGACTGGAGTTGCTTTCTCCAGTCCCCTTGGTCACTGACTGACCATTCCCTTGAGACGCACGTCGTCCGGTCCCCTGGGTCGCAGGCTGACCATTCCCTTGAGATCTATGCTGTCCTCTCCCCTGGTTGCCATCTTCTCCCCTACCTGCTGATCATCATGTAACAACTATGCATGTCATTGGCAAAGTCTTGGTTATAGAGCTTTGTGTGTAGTTGCAGTTGCTAATCTATAGGATGGAGGTGATGAAGCTGGAAAGTGTGAAGTGAAGAATGAAGACTACGGTACTGGGCTAGGGTGTTGTTTTTTGTGTTATATGGTTGGGCTGGGACAGCTTGCCCTGGAGCTCAGGAGCTTGAAGGGTGAACTTACACAGACACAGACACACACACACACACACACACACACACACACACACACACAGACACACACACACACACACACACACACACACACACACACACAGTAATCAGCGGTGCAGCTAGGCTAGATGGTAACAGTCTTTTTGCCCGGGTAAGGAAGTCTGAGACTTGAGGGCAGAGATTTAAAAGGGACCAAAGGGGCATTTTTTCACGTGGTGGCTGATTGGTATAAATTACATGCATCCAGAGGAGGCCGCAAACACAAATAAAATTACAAAATTGAGAGAATGTGGGCAGGAAAAAGGGGAGAAGAAGTTTACGAGGGAAGTTTGGGAAAACTGCAGGAAAATGGGGCATTTAGATCAGCATGAATTATATGGGCCGAAGGACCCGTTTCCAGGCTGGAGCATCGTTTTTATTCCAGCTGGAATCTCAGATTTGAGCACAATCACAATGTCTACAGGTGACACAGACATTTGGTCATTGGTTATGCCGGGTTTTCCAGCCAAGATCCTGGGAGTTTAAATTCAGGTAGAAGATTATATCAAGAGGGAAATATTTAGAAACTCAGGTTCACCATTTCTCCACAGCCCAGGCATTCACTGGGGTGTTAAAACTCCGAAGCAGATCACAAATGTATCTACAATGAGCTGCCTGATCCTCAGCCATTCCCAGCACCGGCAATGATCTCCGCTCCGCTACAGAAAACAGATTTCGGTGACACCCCTCCTCCTTTGCGTAGCAGGCAAGAAAAACCAGGGGGGAGTTGGTAGCTTTCCTTCCAAAATCTGAAATGCTGTGTTAACATAGAATCTCTGAAATCCCGGAAATGCTCTTATCATCTGCTTTTGAATTTTATGTGAAAGTTGAGGATGTCTTACATATCAGGGCCTGTCTGGAAGTGAAATGGACCCTGACCCTGAACATGGACATAAACCACAAGATCACTGTCACATTCCTGTCTCTGTTTCACTCACGACCACCTGATTCAGGAGTCCCTGCTCCTTTCACTCAGCTGAAGGTTTGTGTGGTGAGCGGAGTGATTCGACCATTACTGGTGACAGGTCCCTGCGCTGGAACTGTTGGGTTGATCAAGTACTCAAGGCCGCTTTACCAGTGGGATAAATTACACTGCTGGATGAAACTCTTCTATGCACTGTTAACACCTCTGTCAGTTCTTTCATCTGAACTACTGTGTACAAACGCGATAAAAGTTTAGTTCAAAGATCCCGGTAATCATACCTTTGTCCATTCTGATTCTGACTGGCGATTGTTGATTGGCGTCGTCTTGTTCACACTTTGGTCGCTCTGCAGGACAGCTCCACCTGCTGGTGAGGCTCTAAATTTCACAACAAGCAGACAGTGAGTCAGAGAGTACGACTGCTTTGCAAATATGACAGTATTTCCATCCTGTGTAGCATTTGGCATGGGGACCAAACATTCCCTGTTAGTAACCACTTCCACACCATACCTGTCCACTGATACCTGGCGCATCTACTGACAGAGTCACAAAGCAATAAAATGCAAATTCAGAGTGTTCAGCCCAACGAGACAATGCCAACCACAGTGCCCACTGAGATGGTCACAATTTCCTGTGATCGGGCCATCTCCCTTCTGGCCTCTTCACTCCATCTACACACCCCAACTGCTTTTTGATTTATGGAACTGCACCTGCCTCATCCACTTCCTCTGGCTGTTTCCTCCACATGATCCCCAACACCTTCATGAATCCGCTGCTGATCAGATTGGGTTTGCAATCTCTTTACCAGACCCTGTCCATTTAGATCCCCTAGATGCTACGATAATCTTCTCTGTGAACAACAACTACTAACGTTGTGCATTCTGCGAACTTCCCAGTCAAGTAATCCTTGTGCAACCGCATCCAAATCATTGCTACAAAATAACGAATATCAAAGGTCCCAACTTGTAGCCCCACGGCACACCGCTAATTACTCGCCTCCATGGCGAGGAGAAATTTTCAACCATCACTCTTTGCTTGCTACCTTGAAGCTAATTTTGAATACATCCAATTTGCTCTCACCGGACAGCGTGGAACCTGATCATCGAGACCAAGCTGCCATGTGACACCTTGTCAAATGCTTTACTGAAGGCCCTTGCACAACATCCATGGGAACATAACTTTGAATTTCCACCTCTGCTTAATGTCACCTTCACAGGTTCTGACAATGTAATTACCAGAAATGTACTTGATGAGGCCAAGGTATGTCAAGGGAAATTATGGTTTGCCATGTGCTAGTTAGGACTGAATAAAAGTCAGTGTTGGAGTATTTTGCTTTATAAATGGTCTGTTCTCTGCAGAGGCCTACGCGACGATATATTCGAGGGTAAGTATATCACTGCAGATTGCAATAGCCAATGGGATCAAAGGCATGTTGCTGCAGTTCATGGTAATTCCACATTTCTACAATCACTACAACTCGACACACGTGGGACTTCCTATCAAGGGAGGAAATTGTCAACGCATTTTAAGATGATTATAATGTAACAAGGAAACATCAGAACTAACCAGAAGCTTCTTCAGATGATGCAGCACCTTCAAATGAGCAAACACTCAGAGAATGTGAGTGACTGTAAAGAGCTGGGCTTCTGAAAGCACATTACCAGTCCTGGAGTGATTGCAAATTGGTCTGACCGAGGCATTCCACCAATTTCGTACCTTCCTTTGTAAAGATATGTAATGTTTGCAGGACCAGTGTTCAAGTGAATGAGACTCACCAAACTTTCTCCTGACTGAATCAATGAAAACTCTTTTTCTCTTCAGTTGGTACTCTCAGTCCTCGGGCTGGTTCACTTGTCGCTGTTCCCTCGTTCTCAGTCGTGGCTTCTTTCCAGCTGTGGGCTTTTCTTCCAATAAATCTCTCACCGCAGGTCTAACTTTAACCAGAGAGATAATGAAGCACATTAACAATACAAAGGAGAAAAAAGTATTTCTGCTCATTTTTTTCAAAAGCGAATCTCACAGAAATTTAAACGCTGAAGACAAATAAAAAGATCTCATTGAACAAATTTGTAATTGTCCCTCACACGTCACAAATCCTCATACGGGATACGAAGGACTCATCATTCAGTCATGATGAGATATCAGAGCAGAATGAAGTGATTCATTCCATCGAGTCTCCTCCATCATTCAAACATGGTTGATTTTTTTCCGCCCCAATGCCATATTCCTGCGTCCTCTTATAAAGTGCTGGAAACTCGGTACAGCAGATTGCATCTGTGGAAGATCCAGTATCAGAACTGGGATTATGCAGGATGATGCGTGATATGTTGAAAGCTTAATTGCGCAATTTGGCCCAGATCTCATCCTTGCTCATACCTATAATGGGGGTTGTACTACACACAGTGTTCTGAAAATGTAGTAAAAGTGATTATCGGGGCATTAATAGTGATCTTTCGAGAGACGAAAACGAAAAGCTCTTGAATTTATAGTAAATGGACCGTCTAGTTATTCGCTGCTCAGAATTAGTTCTATATTGTTAAGCACCTGAGCATCATTATTTCCTGGATACCAGAGAGGTTCCCGGTGAAACTGTTTTGTCCACTCTATTGACTTTTAACATCTCCTCTATAACAGGAAGCACGATAATGTACCATATTCAATCGTGATTAATATGCATAGAATGCAACGTGCTTCGTCCCCAATGTTCCCTCTAATTACTATTTTTGCCACTGCGTGGATCAACCATTGCTCTGAGCCGGGAATTTTCACACAGCCTGAAAAAAGCACAACATCGTTGATGTGTCCTCTTCTGTAAAATTCATCTATGAAAATTTTAGGATGAAGACAGACGAGAAAAAAACAAACATTCTTTTGATTTTAATTACTAAATAAAGTATAGGATAAAATTGCAGTACAAAAAGAAAAAAAAAATCAGGTTTCATAAACGTTTATCCGACAGTGTTTAATTCCATCTGCGCTACAACAAAGCATTTTGGTTATGCAGACGCGCAGTTTAGAGGGAACAGTGACGGGTCTCTCTCTCTCCAGATTATCCCCACCTTGTAATTGTGTTTTGACCACTGCCTTGCCTGAGACAGCCTGTTGTTAGAAACATGCAAATCGTCAACAATCAGGCCCTGATCTCATCCGTGTTCATATTCGAGATGGGTGAGGGTTTGCCTAAATGGGAAATGCACTAAATGGCCTCTTCGGTAGGTACAAGAGTATACCAGCTCATTAATGCGAATCTCTTAATCATCTGCTTGCAACTCAAAGCACAAACACATGCAGATACGGTCAACAGGTTCATTGGTTATTCAGCCCAAACATCTGAATAGGAAATAAATGTGATATAAGTGACGTTATCCGTGGAATGATCGCTGGTGCCAGACCGGGAGGTCTGAGTGTTACGGAAACTGATCAGCAGCTTAGATTCTCAAGTATAAATCTCTTGGTTTACTGAGAATGGTCCGGAATCAAACCAAAGGAAACTCCAGTGAACAGCGGTTCTAAAGGCCGTGTTAATGGGAGAACTCAGTGAGATTGGGCAGACTGATTAAATCCGACAGGAAAGCGGCAAGAACTCAAATAACCACGCACTCCAACAGCGGAGTGCAAGAGAGCGTCACTGAGCACCGAACATAGAATGTGGATGGGGTGCAGCCGCAGTAAACCCGAGCATTCACTCAGTGTCACATCATTAGGAACAGAGGTACATAAAAACGTGCCCCCGAGTGTAGACCTCCATAGTTTTATCAACTGGCAGTGAGATTCATTATAGGAATTTTTATTCTAAATATCACTGCCAGATATATAAAGTATTTGTAAAAACAAAAAACACACAAACAGAATAAAACACACATATTCGTTAATCCACGCAACCTTAAGGACAATATTGAACTGACAGAAACAATAGCATTGCGAGGGCGACCAGTGGGCGTAATAAAGCACAATAGCATTTCCCCTATGACCCTGTCCAGACCTGGTGCTGGACTCCAGGTCTGAATATCTGAATTTTGGGACAGGTTTAAATCACTGATTCTGACTCAGTCAGAGGGTTAGTTTTGCTGCAAGGAAGCAACATTAATCGATGAAGACAAAGGAACGTCGTCAATTGCCAGTTGTTTAGCTGACGTGTCCAATCTGTATGTTACCTTGACAGAAACAGATATTCGCAGTGGTGACAAAGGGGTTCAGTCTGGTTTATTTCAAATTGGAGAGGTGTGTGGAGTTTTGAAATCAATGCCTTGTGGTGCCACCATCTTTAATTCAGCGTGTTCGGAGTGGAGGGTCACACAGCACGGGAACAGCCTTTGGCCGGCCTTACCTGTTCTGACCATCCACTCACTGTCTACACTGGTCCCATTTATCAGCACTTGGTTCATAGCCGACTGTATCTCGGCAGTTTCAATGTTCATCAGGATTATTTCCTGTATCACGTCTTGAATGACGGATCAATATGAAGTACTAGCCAGTTCTCCGGGAGTTTGCTTGTGGCTAGGCTGGTCACAAGTGTATTGGTCAAGACCCCAGCAATCTCTTCACTTGCCTCTCTCTGTAACGAGTGGTATATCCCATCAGGGCCTGGAGACTTTTACGTCTTAATGCACTCTAAGAGACCCAAAACTGTCTCCTCCCTTACGTTAAAATGCCTGTGTATACTTGTACTCTCCGCACTGGTCTCCCTATCCTCCTTGTCTGGGCGACCAGTGGGCGTAATAAAGCACCATAGCATTTCCCATCTGAACCTGTCCTTACCTGGTGCTGGACTCCTGATTCTGTTTCCAGCGAATCCGAACATCTGAGGTTTATGTCCCTGCAAGTACGTGAACACACCCTGAGCAATGTTCAGTTGATAACACGCTCATAAACCTGAACTTCAGTCTATTCAGCATGTAACACCACACCTTGTTCCACAATGGTTGTGTTAAACCACATAAAAGCTTTATTTCCATGAACAATGTCACTTTTAACCAGAATTAATACTACAGTGCAAGCGGTGCAATAATTTCCTCTCTCCAGAACACTTGATCTGCTCTGGAGAGGAATCACAACCCGCATCCTGGTCCAGTTGGGTTGGCGTCGTCACTTCAATTTATTGTACCAGTTAGGACCAGTTTATTGTCAGATTATAAACTCCAGCGACAGCTCAGGGCAAAGATCGCTGTGGGTTTATTGCACAGAGACAGCAGAAGGAAGGGCGCTCTCAACTCTGATGGAATATTATGTATTTGGAATAATGTTCCCTCATGAACAGTAGGCATTCCTTTTCTCCAGATTTAACTGTGTACCCTCTGCCTGGAGCAGACTTCAAGGTAACCCTGTTTATAAAGAGCCATCTTTCACATTAGTCCGCAGTTGGACCATTGCAGTAATGGGCCGACTGGAGAGCAGCTGTCCCGAGATAACCATCTCCCAGAGATAACTACCGGTCAAAGTCAACAGCGAGATATGGACGGCCTTCTCCTTCAGCTTATTGCTCACTTACTGGGAACAAGTTACCACATCAGAGTAGCAATCAAATGAAATTATCATCATATCCCGCTGGCGAATTTGCCCGGCAACCCGTTTACTTCACACATACATCCACCAGCTTCGCGTTTATTTTACAAGAGCTTGTACCGTTCCTCGTCAGAGAACGATGGGTAAAAACATTAATTTCACTGCCTTTCTTTTCTGTCAGAGTGTGCTGCTGTTATGTTGAATTAGTAACAGGACATTCGCCCCCTCTGTCCTGTTCCGCCATTCTCTATGATCATAGCTGGACTCTGATCTCAGTGACACAACTCTGCGACAGACTGCAGCACTTCCCTCCCTTGCCTGTCAAGAATCTCTCCGCTGCAGAAGTTAACTCACAGAAAACAATCCCTTCTTCTCGTTTCCTTTGAGGAAGAGCATTCCAAACACACACAAGTTCCACCACATAGAGCGTGGAATTAGTAACAGGACATGCACCCCCTCAGTCCTGTTCCGCTATTCTCTGTGATCACAGCTGGACCTTGATCTCAGTGACACATCCCTGCGACCGTCTGCAACACTTCACTCCCTTGTCTGTCAAGGATCTGTGGGCTGCCGAATTTAAAACATTGACAACACCAAACCCTGCTTCTCATTTCCATTGAAAACAGTTCCACCTCATAAAAATAACCACAACTATCTTCATCTGTTTCAGCTTCCCCTGGAACAGCAACTGATATTATTGATACGGTAGAAAAACTAGAAATACTTGCCGTGACAAGTGGGCTTATTGAAACACCATAACACAGCCCAGTACAGTCCCTGTTCTTACCCGGTGCTGGACTCCTGAGTCTGGTTTCAGTAAATCCGAGCATCTGAATTTTATTGGCCCTAACAGTAAGTGAACACACCCTGAGCAATGTTCAGTTGATAACACGCTCATAAACCAGATCTTCAGTCTATTCAGCATGTACCGCCGCACCTTGCTCCAAAATGCTTGTAGTGAAAAACGCAAAAGCTCGTTTATAATATGTGGTTCGAGCCAAAAGTGCGACTTCACTGCCCGATGCAATGATAACCTTTCTCTCGAAAATTTGATCTGCTCCAGGGGGGAGCACTACCCGTATCCTGGTTCGGTTCTGTTGGTGTCGTCCCTTTGATTTATTGTTCGCCTTGGGAGCAGTTTATTGCCGGATTATAAACTCCAGGTACAGCTCAGGGCAAAGATCGCTGTGGGTTTATTGCACAGAGAGAGCAGAAGGAAGGGCGATTGTAAAATATTATGCATTATTCCCTAAGTCTGCCCCAGCTGCCTGGAGCTGACTTGAAGGTCAGCCTGTTCAGAGAGAACCAGTTTTAACAGAAGTCCGCAGTTGGTCCATTACAATAATGGGCCGATTGTGGAGCAACTGTACCGAGATAACCATCTCCCAGAGATAACAACCGGTCAAAGTCAACAGCGAGATAAGAACGCCATTCCCCTTCATCTTATTGCTCACTTACTGGAAACAAGTTACCATGACAACGTAGAATTATATGAAATTATGATCATATCCCGCTGGCCAACTTGGCAGGCATTGCACTTATTTTACAAATACATCTACCGTTCCTCGTCTGAGATCGAAGGAAAAACATCAAATGTTAAATACACCGGGTCTCTTTTTCGTCAGAATGTGCTACTGGTCTATTGAAATAGTAACGGGACATTCGTCCCCTCAGTCCTGTTCCGCCATTCTCTATGATCACAGCTGGACCGTGATCTCAGTGACTCATCCCTGCGACCGGCTGCAACATTTCACTCCGTTGCCTGTCAAGGATCTGTGCGCTGCCGAATGAACCACATTGACAGAAACCTCTTCTTCTCTTTCCCTTTGAGGAAAAGAGACACTAGTTCCACCTCAGTGGATAAAAAACAGTTTCCCCTGACAGCAGCAAACATGTTCCCCACATTCCTGTTCGGAATCCAGGTGATGTTCGATGTCCCCAGCATAAGCTTAATTCATTTATGTAACCACCAGCGGATAAAATCTCCTCACTTTCATCTAAATGACAGCGAATACAATCAACTCCCCGTCTTTATCGAGTTCCAGCGAACACAGAGCAGAGGTCAGCAATGAAGCGGACTGTTAACAGCAGCAGATGCTCCCGGACATGCACTCAGTGGCCACATTATTACGTACAGTAGGTACACGGTAAAGCGCCCACTGAGTGTAGAATTTGCTATTTTGGTCTACGGCCAGTAAGAATTATCACATTATTTGTTAATAAAAAAATCACTGTCAGATCTACCTCGTCTTCGCTGAAAAAACATGTCAGATGTGGACGCCATTGTTACGAAGGATGAACAGCTCTGATGGGCAGAAGGGTGCAGAGTTGCCCATGTCTCCCCCGCCTTGGAGAATCACAAACCGTTACTGTTGCTAATGATAGAAGGGCAGTCCTCGATGAAAAGGATGCCGCTACCTTGAAGGAGTCTGCTGGGTTAGCAGACGAGATTGTTTTAAACCGCAAGGTTGAGTTTACTCCGAAAGGGAGTTGCCCAGGGAATAACTGGGAGGATCAGGGAACTTAGAATTTGAAAAGGGGCCTGGTATTGGAAGTCGGGAAGAGGCAGATGTCCCGATTGCTTGTGTTCAGGTTGTTGAAGTACCTGTGGAGTCACATGATACAGAACCTAGTGTTGAAGCTCAGAAAAAGTCTGAGATATCTGATTTAGTTGAATAGGAATGCAGTCATTTTGGGTCAGATGAACTTGGATTAGTGAAGAAAGGGTTAACCTTGGTACCAGTGGAAAGTGAGAATTCTCAGTTGTTTATATTAAAAGGTGTGTTAAAATTTAGTGAGGAGATGAAAGCTGATGATGTGAATATTATTGAAGGAGAAGGGAAAGGTGTTGTTCCTAAATTGAATAAAGAAAATTTAAAGTCTATATTGGTTTTAGAAGCAGTAACCAGGCTGAAGGAAAACTGGCTTGTTAACAAAGTGCCTGTGAATCAATTACAGTTTGTTTTGGAATTTAAAGGTAAACAACTGCCTGATGTTATTCAAGGAGGTGATTGGGAGAGACAGAACCAAAAGTGTTGTTTTGACAAAGAGGGATGTTAAACTGAAAACTAATAGAATGAAGGGTCCTGAAGATAGAATTAATGACTTGGTCAAAAATAAAGAACTGTGTGGAAGTTCAGAGAATGGGCTAAGTTTGGAAAACATTGGTGATAAGATAACTCCTATGAAAGGAGTATGTGAAGGCCTATTCCACACTGGTGAGCAAGCTAACCATGTGAGAGTTAAGTGGAAAAGGGGCAAAGGTTGTACAGGTGCCACGTTGAATGGCAGGATCTGGTTTGGAGGGAATTTGACAGAGCATGTGAATAATCAAGACAACACCATGGAAGATTGACTGTTGGGTTTAAAAGTAAAATGGAGATTGGTATTTGCACAAACTTCTGTAATGTACCACAGTATAGTTACACATGCTTTGGTTCACATTTTGCAGTGTGCACTTGGGCTAGGATCACAGCCCTTTGGTATTTTATTTTTGCTGACGAAAAGAAAGGAGGTATGCGGTTGTTGGATTGGAGTCTGATACTACAGGAATTTGATGTTGAGATAAAACATATTAAAGTTGATGCAAAGTTGAATGTATAATTGTATTACCTTTGTAGTTAAGAACACTTCTGTATTTTTGTTAAACTCTGTAATCCTGTAAGACGCTGTATTAGTTAATTTTTACCTTAGTGAAAATTCTCAGAATGATGGGGGTGTTACGAAGGATGAACAGCTCTGATGGGCAGAAGGGTGCAGAGTTGCCAATGTCCCCCCCCCCCACCTTTGGAGAATCACAAACCGTTACTGTTGCTTTGCTGCTAATGAGAGAGAAAGATGTAAGAGAAAACATGTGGAATTGGAACATCTGCTGCAGATAAGAGAGAGATAAAGCAGGGGAGTGAGACTTGTTGACCCACCATATTATGACTTCTGAAAGACTTATGGCTTCTGAGAGGGTTGTGTATCTTGTACCATTCTGTTCATTCAAATTCTTCAGTGGACAGCCGGAGTGGGCTGGTTTGATGGACACAGTCATTCAAAATTGATGGACAACTGAGACCCCGTGAGAAGGGATAAAAGTGAGGTCTGGGGAGACTCCCTTCAGACACACTAGGAGACACACTATTGAGCACTGATTGAGTGTTGGAACCCACGTGAAGGTGTGGGGCATCGGATACCGAACAAAGGATCGGTCAGTTTAACCCACAGCTTTATAGCAGGGCCGGTGGGGGCTTGTGTGTGTGCCCACTCATGCCAGAGTGACAAGTCCACCACAGAAGAACGGTCTAGCTGAAGGACAGAGAGGTCATACCTGAATGGCCACAACACATCGACGGATCAAGAACGTAAAGGAAGGTTTGCCTGCCTGCAGCTGTTACATCTTGCTCTCTCTCTCTCTCTCTCTCTCACTCTCTCTCACTCTCTCACTCTCTCCAACAATTACAACACAACGACCAACATCTACCTCAGCACATATGAACTGAACTGAACTTTATATTCACATATGACAATTCATTATACACTAGACATTGACAGAGCTTGTTTATTATTGATTATTATTATACCCACACTTTTAGGTTTAGTATTGCTAACGTGTATTATCTATATATTTGCATCATTGATATTGATTTGTGTATTTTACTAATAAAAACTGTTTGACAATAGTACCACCAGACTCCAACGGATAATTCTTTATCTGCTGGTTAGACACCCAGTTACGGGGTAGGTAACACCAGAAATAGTTGTCTCCCATTTACTTTCCATAGTTCTTGTTTAGCGAATTAGTAATTTACCCTGATCCAATTCTTTACTCTCCCGCAAAGTCAACACTTTACTTCTTTGTATCTCTCTTAAACTTAAGGAGTTCTGCCCTAGCCATTCACCCACCAAATGGTCGGGTATCTTGCTGGCATAATTAACCAACATCAGTTTCAGTACAGCTCCTGCTTTTGTTAGACTATCCACATACTGATTTAAGATGAAATCCTAGATTGAAAAAATAGTGAATCGGGCAGCTTTTAATAATCAAAAGACGGCAATTAAAAAGGAATAAGCAGAGAAGAGGTGAAATATGAAGGCAAAGTAGCTAATAACAGAAAATAAGATACCAAAATGAAGTATCACGATGAAGCACAGTAATGTATCACATTCAAATGTGATTAATATGCATAAAATCTAACATGGTCCAGTCTCCAGCGATCCCACTAAATTACTGTTTTTGCTGCTGCGTGGATCAGCCATTGCTCTGAGCCAGAAATTTTCACACGGCCTGAAAAAAAGGGCGACATCTTAGATGTGTGTGTTTTTGTAATGCACAGCTATGAATATTTAGAATGGACTGATAAAAATATATATACTTTTGTCTTTATCTATTAATGGAAGGATATGATAAATTATAGTGCAACAAAGAGAAACTCTCAGCTTTCACGAACTTTTTTCCAGCAGCATTATAATCCATCTGCGCTGCAACGAAGGCTCCGTGACGTAAGCATTTTAATTACTGCGCAGCCGCACACTGGCTCAGCTCAGAAGGAACAGTGACAGTCTCTCTCTCCAGGTTACCCCAAACTGCCTTCTGAGCGACAACCCGTTGTTGAAAACAAGAAGGTCGCCCAAATCAGCACCACATCTCACCCATATTCAAATTCGAGATAGGTGAGGGTCCGTCTGACTACTAAATGCACTAAAGGGCCGTGTTATTAGTTACAACTGTACATCCGAACATTAATGGGAATCTGTTAATCGCGGGGCGCAACCCAAAGGATAAACCATGCAGATATGTTCAAGGGGTTCAGCTGTTGTTCAGGCGAAACATCCGAATCTGGAATCTATGTGGTCTCAGTGACCTTGACCGTGGAATGATATCTGGTGCCAGACAGGGTAGCATGAGCATTACGGAAACTGATCATCTCCTTGGATTTTCACGCACAATTCGGTCGGTTTACAGCGAATGGTGCGAAAACAAAATGAAAGAAAATCCAGTGAGCAGCAGTTCTGAGGGTGAAAACGCCTTGTTAATGGGAGAGATCAGGGAGATTGACCAGACTGATTAAATCCGACAGGAAGGTGACAGTAACTTAAACAGCCATGCACTCCAAAGCCGGGCTGCAGAAGAGAGTCACTGAACGCCGAACATCGGATTTGGACGGGGTACAGCCGCGGTAAACTCCGAACGTACACTCAGTGGCCACATTATTAGGTACGGGAAGTAGATAAGAATTGCCCCCTAAGTGCAGACGTCCATAGTTTTAACAACTGCCAGTGAGATTTATTACAGAATTATTTTTATTTTAAATATCACTGCCAGATTTTCACCGACTTTGCTCACAAAATTACACATAATATAAAAAAAAACACGCATCTGTAAATTCAGGCAATTTTCTGGACAATATTGAACTGGTGGAAAGTCTAGAAACACTATGATGACAAGTGGGGTAATAAAACACCATAGCAACACGATTTTACCATGTTACAATACCCCATGACTATCGTAACGTTGTCCCTTTAACATACATTTTCTATCTCCCGTTGTAATTTTCTGACCATGTCATTACTCCTGTTTGGGAGTCTGTATATAATCCCCATCAGGCTCTTTGTACTATTGCAGTTTTCTAGTTCTATCCACAATGATTCAAAACCTTCCTGCCCTATGTCACCTCTTTCGAATGATTTGATTTCATTTCCACCAAGAGTCACTCCACCCTTTCTGCCGACCTGCCTGTCCTTTCGATACAGTGTGTATCATTGGATGTTAAACTCCCAGCTAAAATATTCTTTCAGCCACGATTCAGTGACGCCCACAATCTCATGCATGCCAATCTGTCAATATGCTGCATCCGTCTATTATTCCCCGTACTGCTCGCATTCAACCGTCACACCGTCAGTCTCGTACTCTCCCTTTCCCATTCTGTCTGCCTTTTACATTACAACTCATCCCATTGGCTGCAATTCTGCCTTATCATCAGCCTCCCCTTTCTAGCAGAATCACTGCAATCTGCCTCTGTTTATGAACCAACTACCCCATTCTCAGCATTATATCTCCAGTACCCATCCCCCTGCAAAATTAGCCCACCTGAATCATTCTGGAAAACCTGCTCGCAGGGATCTCGGTTCCCCTGGGATTCTGGTGTAACTCACCCCTTTTGTACCGGTCATACCTTGCCCAGCCGAGATCCCAATCGTCCATATATCTGAACCTCTGCCTCCTGCACCAGTTCCTCAGCCACTGCAAAATCATTCCATTCTTGTCCTCGCTGGCACATGGCATTCCATCAATTCACAGATTACTACCCTGTAGATCCTGTTTCTCAGCTTTCTACCGAGCTTCCTATAATATCTCCCAGGAACCCCTTCATTTTCCTGCCCATGTCATTGGTGCCAGTATGCAACAAGTCATCTATCTGGCTGTTCATCCATCCACAATGGAATGCCATCTACCCGATTTGAGGCATCCCTGACCCTGTCACCTGGGAGGCAACATACATCCAGAATCTCGTCTCTGTTTCTCTGACTATGGAATCTTTTATATCCACTGTCGACCTCTTCACTTCTGTTCCCTTCCGAGCCAGAGACAACAGACGTTGCGCTTCCAGCTGATAGGTCGTCCCTCTCACTCGGTGTATACTCAAAGGTGTATCCTTGTTTCTGAGGAGCACGTCCACGGGGCTTGTCTGCACTGGCTGCTCATTTCGCTTCTTTCTGCCGACAGTCACCAAGTTACTCTCCTCCTGCAACCTAGGGGTGACAAACTCCTTGTGTCTCCTAACTGAAGCTTAAACCATACCGGTACCCAAGCAGCGTGCGGTTAAATTCCTCACTTACATCCACTGGTGAAGTGTTTTGAAGGTCTGGTGTTGAGGCATGCCAGCTCCTGTCTGAACAGTGATCTGGTCCACTCCAATTTGTCTACTGAAACAACAGATCTACAGCACATCGTCTGCGTCTTCAATGATCAGCGTTAATTCTGAATTGTAAATTGATGACCTTCGACTCATAAGGGAGAATGAGGCAGACATAGATGAGAGCTACAGGGGGGTAGTCACACCTAGGCTGCCGGAAGCAGGTCGTTGGGTGACAGTCCGAGGGGGGAAAGCGAAGGAGAGTAGACAGGTAGTGCAGAGCACCCGTGTAGCCATTCCCCTGAATAATAAGTTTACCGTCCTGGATGCTGTTGGTGAGGACGACCGACCAGGTGTGAGCCACGGTGGCAGGGCCTCTGGCACTGAGTCTGACCCTGTGGTGTAGAAGGGTGGGACGGAGTGGAGGAGAGCTGTCGTCATTGGAGACTCTATATTCAGAGGAGCAGACAGGAGATTTTGTGGACGTGAGAAGGAAACCCACATGGTTTGTGGCCTCCCGGGTACCAGGGTCCGGGTTGTCTCTGACCGGGTGCATGACATCCTGGTACGAGAGGGAAAACAACCAGAAGAGTACCTGACTGGAAGACCACAGTATACGCGCTTGCAACACAGTGTGTCAGACAGAGTGGTTAGCAGCACAGGGGACTGTCCTGTCTCCCTTTCTCTTCACCATCTACACCGCGGACTTCAACTACTGCACAGAGTCTTGCCATCTTCAAAAGTTTTCTGATGACTCTGCCACAGTTGTATGCATCAACAAGGGAGGTGAGGCGGAGTACAGGGCTGCGGTGGGAAACTTTGTTTCATGGTTCTAGCAGAATCATCTGCAGCTTAATGTGAAAAAGACGAAGGAGCTGGTGGTGGACCTGAGGAGGCCTAAGGCACCGGTGACCCCTGTTTCCATCCAAGGGTCAGTGTGGACATGGTGGAGTATTACAAATACCTAGGGATACGAATAGACAATAAACAGGACTGGTCAAAGATCACTGAGGCTGTCTACATAGCCGCCTCCACTTGCTGAGTGGACTGAGGCCCTTTAACATCTGTCGGCTGATGCTGAGGATGTTCTACTAGTCTGTGGTGACCAGTGCTATCATGTTTGCTGTTGTGTGCTGGGGCAACAGGCTGAGTGTAGCAGACACCAACAGAATCAACATTCATTCGTAAGGTCAGTGATGTTATGGGGGCCAAACTGGACTCTCTGATGGTGGTGTCTGAAAAGAGGATGCTGTCCAAGTTGCATGCCATCCATAATGTACTGTTTAGGCACAGGAGTACATTCAGCCAGAGACTCATTCCACCGAGATGTAACAATGAGCGTCATAGGAAGTCATTCCTGCCTGTGGCCATCAAACTTTGCAACTCCTCCCTCGGAGAGTCAGACACCCTGAGCCACTAGGCTGGTCCTCGACTTATTTCCACTTGGCATAATTCCTATTATTATTTAATTATGTATGGTTTTATATTGCTATATTTCTACACTGTTCTTCCTTGGTGCGACCGTAACAAAACCCAATTTCCTTCGGAATCAATAAAGTATGTCTATCTGTCTGTCTGTCAAGTCATGATACATATTGGTACCAACGACATAGGCAGGAAGAGGGATGAGGTCCTGAAGTGTGAGTTTCGGGAACTAGGCAGAAGGCCGAAGAACAGGACCTCCAGGGTGGGCGTTCTCAGGATTGCTGTCAGTGCTACGTGATAGTGATGGTAAGAAATGGATGAGTTGAATGAGTGGCTGAGGAGTTGGTGCAGGGGGCAGGGTTTTAGATTTTTGGATCATTGGGATCTCTTCTGGGGGAGGCGGGACCTGTACAGATTGGATGGGTTGCACCGGAACTCGAGGGGGAGCAATATCCTTGCAGGTAGGTTTGCTAGCAATGTTCGGGAGGGTTTAATATAAATTGCAATGGTGGTGGAACCCGGAGCGATAGAGCAGTGAAATAAGTGCATGAAGTAAAGACAGATCTAACATTTAGAGAGGCTTTCAGGAAAGATAAGCAGAATAAAGGGTGTAAAGGTGGTAAGGTAGAAGGGCTAAACTGTTTGTACTTTCATGCAAGAAGCATCAGTAACAAACGTGATGAACTGAGAGCTTGGATACATACATGGAATTATGATGTAGTGTGCATTAAAGAGACTTGGTTGGCACCAGGGCAGGAATGGATGGGTGGCATTACTGGTCAGGGATAAAATTACAGCTACAGAGAGGATGGGAAATGCAGCAGGATCCTGTTTTGAGTCAGTATGGATGGGTCAGGAACAGGAAGGAAGCAGTTACTCTATTGGGGGTATTCCT